>NC_090265.1:1394388841-1394691715 GCF_040414725.1 Anabrus simplex
GCTATATACACAAGTAGAAGCAAGTGACAACCTTCTGGATTCTTTGAACAGTTGTAACCAGAATGCCCATGAAAGTAAGATGTATAGATGTGCCCTTTGAGGAAATTCTCCACACATTGAGTTTTGGAACACTATTCTAAAAGAGATAGGTACCTGGAAAATAAGAGACCTTAAAACTGGTAGAGATAAGACATACACATTCAGTTTCATTGATGGGTGGCAGTTTACTATGAGATCTATTATGTTTTAGTGGAATAGGTAGAAGAAAGTAGGATTCAGGTATCTTAATATGAAAGCTGTCAATCAGGAGCCCTTAGAGAATGCATTATGTTGCATATGACAGCATGCCATTTCCAACACAAATCCTACATGTTTTCAGTTTGTAATACTTTTAAAAACCTGTATTGGAAATAATATGGCTTTGCCCTTCAAGACTATGGGTAAGTGTGACTGTGGTAATTGTTTTCCCCTTAGCAATTTATATCAGTTTTTAAAAGTGCTGATGATGACAATCCAGGAGTACATAAGTAGCACTGGCTCTGTTGATCGTGAAGGTATAAATTACTGTCTCAAGTCAGACCAGTGAATCCCACTCTGAACTTTGTGTGACTGTGACATATGTAGAAGGATATATTTTGAAAGTTTTAGGTATAAATAATGAGTGTGATGTGTGCAAGGGAAATCTATATTTACCTAACTTGACTGAAGGCCATTTATTTACATATTTCAAAGAAAACAGTTCATCAGCTAACTTGCAGTATTCCAGTAAACAACTGAAAGATTTTCTGCTTCATATTCATGACCCATTGTATATATTTTTGGACAAATATGGTCATACAGAAGCATTAGAAGATGGTTTTAAAGGTGTATTCTCCAGGCCAGCCTACTCCTTTTGTAGGAAACATTGTCTTGAAAATGTAATTTTCCAGGCAGCTCTTCCATTTCTCATTTAAAAGAGTGTAAAAATTTGGTTTAGAGAAAGTATTCAGCTGGACATGACAAAAAGGTTTAAAAAAATTCAAATCCCAGTAACAATTGTGTATGTAAACAGTGTTAATTTTGCTAGAATTTATTATCAGGTTAGCTGTACACAGGCTTAAGTAGTTTTAAGACTTGTGCAGTTGTATAGACTGTATGATTGCTTGTCCTATTTGCTGGCCCCAATATATTTTCTTCATTGGTCGATTGGGTTTGCTATGCCATATGTTGGCCTAGGTATTTTAGTTTTAAGACTTGTGTGGTTGTAAATATTATCTGTATATACTGTATGGGTTCATGGTGTGGGTTTCTGTAGTCACATCCTAGTTCGTGAACCATGGGCAAAGGTTCAGTGGCCTAGCAAGTGGTCCCGAGAGTCCTGGGATCTGAAACTTCGAAAAATGAAGGAACCTGTCAAAGAAAGAAAGGCCACAAGGGGCAGGAAAATGAAATACTCCCTAGACCTCCATATGTAATACCATCTGAGTTAGAAAAGAACAAATGTTGACCAAGGGAAGTTGGATAGGATAGACTGTGAGGAGCCTGGCCCAAGAAAGTGAAAGCAATGCTAGGACTCAGCTAAGGGCCTCGTGGTCGCCAACCCACGCTCCCAATTCTAGGGCCTCTTTGAGTCGCCTCTTATGACAGGGGATATTGTGTGTGTTGTTTTATCGCCCCCATCCACAGGAGGAACTAATGGATGAAGATGATTCCGAGGAGAATAATGGACTTGGTTATGGAGGGTAAGAGAGGTAGGGTGAGATCAGGACAATGATTAGACAGAGTTCTCAGGGATTTTAAGGTCAGGTTCACCTTTGGGGGGAGGGATAGAATAACACCCACAGTATCTCCTGCCAGTCATAAGAGGCGACTAAAAGCGGCCCTAGTGGCTCCAAACTTGGGAGCGTGGGTTGGTGACCACGGGGCCCTTAGCTGAGTACTGGCATTGCGTCCAATTACTTGTCAGGTACCTCGCTTTCATCTATTTTATCAGACCGCCCTTGGTCAGCTTTTGTTCTTTTCGACCTGACGGTACTAGGTTGCGAATCCTAGGGAGTCTTTCATTTTCATGGCCTTTGTCTTCCTTTGGCCGATATCTTCACTTTTCGAAGTGTCGGATCCCTTCAGTTTTTTCTCTCTGATTAGTGTTATATAGAGGATAGTTGATTACGTGTACTTCTTCTCAAATCAATAATCACCACCACCAACACTTAAAAGTCAGAGGTGTAGAACTAAAGGAAACCACAGAGCTAGTTGCAAAAAGAGGGCTTTGAAGAGACATAGTTAATTCACAGAGGATTGTAGGCTGAACGGTGTAGGGCATAACCGTCTATAATGAAGATATATGTATTTTATTGATGCTTGTACTTTTGCTGAAACCATGGTACTGTAGTCTTCATTAACTGATGAAGGCCTAGGCAATTTGAAGACTTGTATGGTGGTAAACATTGTTTGTGAACATTGTAATGAAAATACCACCTCGGCGACAACTCTTAAACGCAGATCGCTGATGACTGACTGACTGATTTGATTGATTGTCTTCTTTCATGTACCTATCCTTTCTCTGAAAGAAGATCAGTTTCATCTACTTTTCCTGTTGTCATTTATAATGTTTGTAGTGTTTTCAATGTATTAATTAAGTTGCAATTCAATAAACTTCAAATGCCATCATGATTTTGTTTTTATTGGTTGATAAGGTTATGTTAGTGTTTCTCCCACAGAATACAAACCACTCAAAGCTCCTCATTCCAAACTGAACACACAATGTCATTGTATGCGACGTTGTGGTCCTGTTCCCAATGACAAAGTTTATTTTTCAGCTTGTAGGTTTCCGAATTTAGTGAGCTGGCTGAGGTGATAGGTATGAGAATCTTGGCTTGCAGAGTACTTCCTGCATGAAAACCTTCGTTTTGTTATTTAGAATATCCTGCGTCCCCGCACGTTTCTCGGTATTTTAACATATCGAATTTCATTTCATTGTGTATACGAAAGTCTGAAAATACAAAGTAATTTATGAACCAGTAGTCAAACATATTGCTCAGTCATGCCATATTCATTATGAGAGAAAAAATGTAGACTATTACATGTTATTCAACATGTTAAGATATTGAGAAACGTGTGGGGAGGCGGGATATCCTATATAAAAAACGAAAGTTCTCATACCAGGAGGTACTTTGCAAGCTAAGATTCTCATACCTATAACCACGGCCAACTTGATGCGTCGATTTCGCTAGCGCAGCATGGGATCCATTCGGCCGTGCCATCACTTAGGATCCAGACCACTAGGAGCGCTGCGGTCATCTTTGTTTCCAAGTTCTAACATGGACTGTGCACTTCTGTTATATATTGGTGTTCTGTGAGTGAAATACTGATTCGACGCCCCCTGTCGACAGTTTCTGGAGTTCGGCGCGCTGTGCCGTGGCGGTATTATGCATGCATTTATGGAGTACAGGTTTCCATGTATTTGATAATGAAGCCGTCTTCGATTGATGTACACGATAATACAAATATAATCTAATAATTCGAAGTAGATTGATGCTAGATTAGGTAACCTACCTTATTCTGATAAAAATTAAAATTTTGAGAAATGGCAATCGAACAAGTTCGAAAAATTAAGATCTTCGATATTGTTATTGATTTTCCAAGAAAATAATATTATTATAATTGAATTCATCTATGTCGTTATGATAGTTATTGCTTCCTTAAATAAAATATGGTTCACGCCTGATAACAATTTGGACTGATAAAGTACTATTAACGCCAGTCAAGTTCTCCTACGACATTTGTAAGATAATAAGTTACTTCAGTTGAAAAGTTAATAATAATTTCTTTCCTGAAATACACAGCAGGCCTACCGATAATATTTAAAACTGATGTTAGGATTATATTAAGAGAACGTGTCATTTCTGTGCGATCAGCTAATCAATTTAGCACTCTGCTGTACAGATATATGGTCATAAATTACGCCCATTATCACTAACGTGTGATTATCATCCGTTCATTAAATGAGTGTAGTGTGTTGCTTTAACTAGATTACGTGTCGGAGATTAATTAAAGGCCTGAAGTACTAGAAATAGCATTTCACATTACGGTTAATTTGGTGTAATTTAATTATTAAATCCTCTCTGTACAGTCACGTTTCATGATGTTCTTCATGACAGTGATTTCATTTGATATTTCTTTTGCGAAATTTTTACCAGTGCTCACTTAGCATCATATCTCCGTTCTGCGTGTTGTTCTAAACAACTTCAGAATTTCCATCCATACAAATTAATTCTGTATTATATCCAATTCATAAAGAGTGTTGGTTTTTTAAGTAGGTTATAGCTCAGCTACAGGCCCCTGGATTCTAGAGTGCCCGTAATCAGCGTGACGACATTTTCAGTATTGCTTGTCTTTATTGGCTGGATTCACAGCCTGTATCAAATAGCTCCCCACTTTGTCTCATTTTGGGGACTAAACTATGTATAAGTTCTTATCGGCATAAGTTTCAATGCTAAGTCAAGAATTAACGTTTTTTAACGTACCGAAAATCGAACCCGGGGCCTAATTTTAAGTCTCATACTGGCTACTCGCACACTACACGACAGTATAAAGTTGCTTGCGCATCGTGCCAATAGAACTTGGAGGCCAGGAGATGTATCCTACCAACAATTGCTCGCGCAATTGGTCCTAAGTTTGCAAGATGAAATAAGGCAATTGGCGCAATATTTCAGGCTTTGCCTCCGCTGAAGCGCATGTATTTATATCAGACAGACACGCCGTTGTAACTTTTAACTTTCCATTATTCCAAGCCACAGGTATGAAAGATCACTGCAAACATGTGACAACAATTAACTATTTCCCGCCCATAACACGAGCCTACACTTAAAGGAAAGTTTTGTAAGATGTTAGGTGTTAACATCCAAGCTTTCGAAATATTTACAGAGAGATTTCGAAGATTTTATGTGCCGACCGTATTAAAACTGAGGACGTTCTTCGTAGGATGGATTGTCAATGTCTGTTGATCATAGTGATTAAGAAGAGTAAACTTTAAAATCTCAGCTACGTTGTAAGGGAAAAGCAAAACTCTCGGCTCCTGAAAATCATATTCAAGTTGAAACTAGATGGTAAAATGGGACATGGAAGAAGAAAAAGTTCCTGATTGGCCAAATAGGTTCATTCCAAAACCTACTCGTCTCTTGGAGACTGAAATAAGCAATCAAAAGTAGCCATATTGACAGGTAATATTCAGAAATGATATGGAAATTAAAGAAGAAGAAACCTGGTCTATTCCCCTTGAATTGTTTATGATCTAATTTAATATACATTTATTTGTACATTCCATTTTCTCAATCATGCAAAACATTTATTAATCTCTATTTATACTGTCTAGTTTTCTATTTATAAAAAAGAATAATCCTGCCAAATTGTTTTTGCTAGAGTATATAGTTATCCTTCCGCTGGTTCGAAAAAATAATATATGTTATTTTGAAAAGCCTATTATCTTCTTTCACCCTTATGCTTATCGATCCTGACGGTCCTCCTTTTCTGAGCCCCTCTTACTGTTCCACTGCGCACTGATATACATTTACTGGCATTTTATTGATAATTAGTCTTCGTTTACATTAGCGTTACATCCTTGGTGACGTTACTAATTCATAGCACTATGTCGTTTACACATATCCCAAAAATAAGACGTAACACACACTTGATACAGTTTGAAGAGAGGGCGATTACCGTCATTTGTTAATGAGTCCCTTTGTAGTGTTAGAGTTTTGCATTAGAACGATAATAATTTTGATCCTCAGATGGACCCGAATCATCTGTAGATTTGAAGTACTCCATCGCTTACTGAAGATCGACGCCACTCTCAACACTGACGATCTTGTTAACTGAGAGATATTCGCAAAATAAACCTCTCCAGCACCAACTCGCATATATCTATCCTGAGTCTGTCTCTGCACAGATTAAGAAAATTGGATTGCCCTTGAGCGATGACACGACAATACGTGCTCTTCCAGCGTGTGGAGCAACCAGAAGCGTCTGGCGAAAGTCTCCGCTGTTAATACCAACCAAAAGAACAACGCCTGCACCAGACTCACCATCCAAATCTCGGAAGAGTCGATCAATTACTGAGAGAACGGCACTTGGAATTGTCGAACATTCTTCCTTTTTTTGAGTTTAGCTTGTTTGAGGTACATTCCCTCTGTAGTTTGTGGCTTGATACTTGAGACCGAAGTCAAATTCATTTCGACAATTAGAACGAAAACATGCCATTGAATGGTCTATCCACCAGGCACAAGAATCGTAGAGTTTCCTGTGTAGGTAGGAGAGAGAACCAATAGACCTAAACGGAGGAATATGATTGAAGTCAGCTGAATATACGTCTTTCCATAGTAGGCTGGAGCATCAAGGGAGAAGAGTTTGTGGCTATTTGTTTAGTTGATGGTATCAATTATTAATTTCTGTTCCTGAATATCATTTCCGTAGAAATCTTCTTCTTCTCTTTACGGGGACCGATTTCAAGTTCAGCGCCAATTTAGCAGTTTGTAGAAGGAATTCCTATATATTTAAATTCGGTTTGATGACTCTGCAGTGCGTCATCAATGTCATTTAGAGCCCGGTTGACCTCAATCTCTTCTTCAAGCCGTTGAATTATATTCTCACATAGAAACTGATTCCAAAATTGTAGGGAATCTGAAGGCTTATTTGTTGGCAGGGCAATTTGACCATGCGGTTAGGGGTGCGCTGCTGTGAGTTTGCATTCGTGAGATAGTGGGGTCAAACCCCACTGTCGGCAGATTTAAGATTTTTTCTGTGGATGACCTTAATTAAGGCCACGGCCGCTTCCTTTATGCCTCTAGGTATTTCGTTTCCAATCGTCGTCATAAGACCAACCTGTGTCGGTCGATGTAAAACCAACTGTAAAAAAATGTGATTATTGGTTGAGAGGTTTACAGCGAATGTTCCACGGCAGATATTTGGGCTTGCGTGTAAGGCTGCTATTTGTATGACTGGACGCCACAGATCACTGTTTCAGTGCAGGCCTCGAGCGATGGCCGCTTCGTGAAATATGGGGTAAATTACTCCTCCGAAGGTTTGGAAGTTTTCCCGTCCTTTATCTCCGTGAACATGTTGGAGAATTCGAAACTGAACGAGATCGAATTTTTCGCAAGATGTTGTAGAAACAGATCACGGCCTCACCCCTTACTCGCTTTTTCAAAGTCTTGCTTTGAGTCCCCTTGTAGTGTTGATAAATTTCGTTGTAGACAAGAGATCGAGCAAATTCAACTCTCGTGTTCAGCTCACACCCCTGAAACAATTTCATGCCGCGCTGAGGCTACTCGAGTTCAGCTGTATCTTGTCCTGGTGGTTGAAAGTTGACTGATTGATGATTTTGTAGGTGAAATACGTATGGTACAACTTTTAGTAAATGAAAGGCCACCATACAGCTCCGTAGTGAATATTTTGACGATAGAAAAACTCGTCATAGCTCTGATGAGCCTCTCCAGCCTCTACCGTATTGAGGCTGTTGTGCATGTCCTTGTAGATGTACTTAACGGACTTGGCAAACATGCACACTTCCCACACCCATTCTGATGTGAGATTGGTAGCGATAGAGCAGATAGGGATTGTAAAAGGTCAAAAGTGTGCTCTCGGACGGTTGAAATATCGATATTCGGGGTAGACATCATCGGACTGGCGAGGTGTGTTGTTGAAAGTCTGTAAGAATGATTTTGAGCACATAAAGTCAGCCATGCATGGGCAGAAAGGATTAATATAGTCACAGGGACCGTGCATCTTGTACCTAGTAACCAACTTGTGGAGAATAGGTTCAGCCACAGCATCTGGAATTTCAACTCTCAGCATTTCGTCAATCTTTTTAACTTCTGGAATCTCTTAATCAGTGTCGATAGTTAGCAAGATTTAGCAGTGGGAATGTCCTCACTTCTGAAAATCAATGGTGTAGATGAGGAACGTCATTCTGCCAAAAATCTCTGCGACGACTAACTGATGCTCAAGTTCCTGGACGTTTTCACTGAACGTACGCGCCATCAAATTTGGACATGCAGCACGTCTCATGTCCGTACTTAAGACAGTCGCGGGTAACTGGCCAATAGGGGTTATGGGTGAAGGTAATAAAAATACCATGCAAATTTTCTCAGCGAACCCATATAGCTGAGCGACCCGGGACCGTGTGTGAAAACTGATTATAGTGTGCAATTACTGTAACACGTACATATTTGTGAAACTGTGTGGACGCGCGTAAACTGCGAAGTGTGTGGCCGCAATTGTAGTAAACTGATTACAGTGTACAGTGAATTTAATAGTTAACTGACCTAGGTTTCAAATGACAGTTACAGGAGTGTATGTAGCGTAATTGTTTATTATATGCAATTTTGCTTTATGTTGCTCTGACGCAAATAAGTCCTATAGCGAAAATGGGATAGGAAGGGGCTAGAAGTGGGAATTATGTGGCATTGGCCTTAATTAATGTACATTCCTAGTATATGACTGGTGTGCAATTGGGAAACCACGGACAACCATCTTCAAGGCTGCCGACAGTGGGGTTCAAACCCACTATCTCCGCAATGCAAGCTCACAGCTGCGCGACCAACTCGCTCGGTCGCAATTGTTTAGCTTGTGTCTGAGTGAATACTGGTTTGTTTGAACTGTGAGAACTCACAGAGAGAACGCTAACAAGAGTGATTGTGTGCCTGCGTAATTGTATGGCCATTAGTGTTAGTAAATAAATCTTAGAGTAAACGCTGTCAGTCGTGTATTTATTTACCTGCTATCCGCCCCCACGGAACAATATATTATGCTTTCATACATACAGGTGACGATCAAAACTTCATAGAATGGAATATTATTATCAATAACTCTTGTACCGTACGCGGCAAAACTAACGACACTGAAGTGTTGTTAAACTGCGTTTGTACAGTGATGATCTTCAAATTGTCGTTGCAGAAGGGTGACTTCTGCGCGGTGTAGTCAGTAACTCCATCTAGCTGCATCCAAAGTCGTTGGACGGGCAAGTTTCATGTGTGACAAAACCGGCGAAAATTTCACACGAATGGGTTAATAATAATAATAATCGTATGGCCTCAGCAACCGTGTGCAGACATTTCAATTTGACGCCATCTGGCTGTCTGCTCGTCAATTTCGACGTTCCGGTTTACTCTAGGCCCACTGGATGGCAGACAGAGTAAACCGGATCTCTCTTGGGCGTTTGTAGCTGAGATTTTAATGAATTTTGTCGGGTAAACACTAAATGTGTCACCAGAGATCTTTTACATGCCGACATCGTACGACATGGAGTGCCGAATGGACCTTTTTCCGCCCTTCAAAAATCCGACTACCTCTGCCAGGTTTGAAGCCGCTATCTGGGGATCCGGAGGCCGACACTCTATCACTGATCCACAGAGGCAGCTACACGAATGGGTTCATAAAGATGTATTTGTAACCTACCTGGTCCACTCTTTTAAAATCAATTTATAACGTAAATATGTCTTTGGGCGGGTGGTTTATCTGGAATTAGCAACATCAATCTCTCAACACCATTGGAACCATGGGCGATCAGTGTTCGTCTATGTGTAGGTCAGTTTCGTCATCTTCTGTTGGTAGATGCAGAGTGGGTGTCGGTCCCTCAGTGGCTACGACTGGTCCGTGGTCCAACAGCTCTGCACTCTGACCGGCCAACCGAGCAGATGAGGGGTGGTTACGGCTCTACCGTGGCTCTACGCCTCTGCATTCGGGAGACGGGGAAAGGGCTGGACCTCATGGCTGGCCCCAACCGTCGGCTATCCTGAGAATGGTTTTTCATTCTCCTGCACTCATGCGAATGTCGGGTCAGTTCCTAGTACAGACCACGGCCAACAACTCCCTCACTTTCTCCGATCATCTCCTTCACCGTAACAAATCTCCCGGCCTGAGAGACGGCGTTACCGTCTAAGAGGTCCGCCTGCTCGTTCAGGGGAGGAATGAAAACATTTTAGTACTAGTTGTCATCTTCTCCCTATGAGCTTCTTTCCTGCAACTAGGGGCTTCAGAAAATCTCGTATCAAATGAACCCCGTCCTACTCCTCAGTCCAGAATTAAATGAACCCAGGGCCTTGGAATAAGAGACAGGCAAGCTACCTCTACATCTCAGAGCGGCTAATAATAATAATAATAATAATAATAATAATAATAATAATAATAATAATAATAATAATAATAATAATAATAATAATAACGGCTTCAACGGCTGAAGAGGACATATCCCAATGGCAGAGAAGGCGGAAGAACCGACCCAAATCCACTTTGCGTCTGACTTGCAGCAAGCGGCAAAGTGGTCAGCGTCTGTCTCCAATGGAGCGGCTGAACATCACATCACCTGGCTGTAGGTTATAAAAAGCAAAAATCAACTATGAAGAGTTCTAAAACTGTGCCTCGGAAAATGCCGCTGCCTGGGGTACGCCAGGGCATCTCTGGAGCCACCGCTAGAGATGACAGCATGCGAGCCGGTGGTGGTGGGAGCGTAAGCTGCTGGCCTCCCATCGGGTCACCCGAACAAGCTACAGTAGCTCAAGACGATCATGGCGGAACACAAGAACCTGATTATCATACCGCACCTGGTGCGAGTGCTTTTGTGCCAAGTACGACCTCTCGTATCAGTAAGCCCAAAAAACGCATTAAATGGAACAATGATATGAATGAATTTATCATGCGGGCATATCTTCGAATAACTCGTCTTGAAACTGAAACTGCAGGATATAGGCAACAACTACACACAGCCTTTACAAATCAGTACCCAACAATGAAAGTTACTGAACAGCGCATTGCAGATCAACGAAGATCAATCATCAAGAACAATTTGATCCCGGGTCCTGTTCTTAGTAGAATCAGACAAGAAGTAACACAAGAACTCTTTCCACATCTTGAAAGTACCGAGTCTGACTCAACGGTTAACAGTCCACCTGATACTGATATAACAGTACATACAAGTAATCCTGAAGTGATACTTTCAGATAACTCTAACCTCCATGACAAGACACATGTTGAATTCTACAAGGCCCTTCTAGAATATTCTGGTACCGATCCTACACAACGACCCATACTGCCAAGGCAGCAATCATCCAAAAAGTTTGGAAAAATCATTGAAGATCTTAATTCGAAAGTCTTGCCAGAATATCTGAAAGAGCATCAGACGTTCCCTGAAGTACATACTGCTATATATTGTGCAGCACTTGCCGCAGTACGACTGAACAATGGAAGACCATTTTTGCCTAACAATAAGTCTGTCAAGAAAAAATTGAGAGAACCACCTTGGGCAAAACGCCTGAAAGAACGCATCATCCAAATCCGCCAGGACGTGAATCGCCTGCAGCAATACAAGAATGGAGTAAGAGGGAAACGCCTAAATAACAAAATTATTCGAATTCTGAAAATCAATTCAAGGCAGAGTCTGGAGGAACCTGGAAGCACAGTACTACAAGAAACCCTCGAAACCATGAAACAAAAGTTGGCCGCATTATCCAAGCGCCTCAAAAGGTACCAAAACACCACAGAGAGAAAATCACAGAACGCAATGTTCGAAAGAAATGAGAAACAGTTCTACAACAATCTGAACGAGAGAACACAAGATGCAGCACAAGATGGAAATACGCCCAGCGAAGAAAAAATTCACTGCTATTGGTCGGGAGTATGGTCGAACCCAATAGAGCACAATGCGGAAGCCCATTGGATCAGAGAACTGCAAGATAGAACTAATGAAGTGAAGCATATGGCAACCAAGGCTGTTGAGATCGGAGAAATACAACAGAGCATCAAGAAACTGCAGAACTGGAAGGCCCCAGGCATTGACCGTATACACAATTATTACTACAAGAAATTTACATGTACTCATTTCCTTCTGACTCAACATTTCCAGAAATTTTTAGACAACCCGGCAACATTCCCAGCTTTCCTGTGCACTGGCATCACATATCTGAAACCAAAGGATGAAAATCTGCAAAATCCAGCGAAATATCGGCCTATAACATGTCTATCTACTCTATATAAGATATTTACATCTATAATAGCCAACAGAATTCTGAAACACTGCGAGGAAAACCGTATCATTGCCGAGGAGCAAAAGGGTTGCAAGAAGAATACCAAGGGGTGCAAGGAGCAACTGATTATCGACACTGTGGTCCTGGAACAAGCACACCATAAATCCAGGAACCTATACACGTGCTTCATTGACTACCAAAAGGCCTTTGATTCAGTACCACACACTTGGCTCATACATGTTCTGGAACTATATAAAGTTGACCCCTCAATCATTCACTTCCTGAAGACGGTAATGGCAGACTGGAACACCTCACTTCACGTTTCTCTAAGAAACTGCAGTGTTGCAACAAGACCCATACCAATACGACGAGGGATCTTCCAAGGGGACTCACTGAGTCCATTATGGTTCTGCATGGCATTAAATCCACTATCCTACCTACTGAACAAAAGTGGGTATGGATTTAGCATTAAGAATAAGCGAGAAGAGCTATTCAAAATCAGCCACCTACTCTATATGGATGACATTAAGCTGTATGCCTCTACCAAACCCCATCTCCAACATCTCTTCTCAATTACCAAGACGTTTTCTTCAGATATAGGCATGCGGTTTGGATTGGACAAATGCAGAACCCAAACTGTCATCAGAGGATCCTACTCAGCACAAGGGACACCTTCGAGTTTAAGCGACGAATCCATACAACAGCTGGAGGAAGAAGAAATGTACAAATACCTCGGTTTTCATCAGAGCACTCGTATGAAACATGCCGACATCAAGAGAAATGTCACGCGGCAATATATAACACGTCTCAACAAGGTACTATCATCAAAACTGACAGCTAAACATCTTACCAAAGCAGTCAATACGTACGCCGTACCACTGCTCACATACTCCTTTGGTATCATAAAATGGACCCAAACAGAACTCCAGCAGTTACAAACGAAAACAGCAGTTTCACTCACCCGGTACCATATGCACCATCCTAAATCTGCAACCGAACGTCTTACACTCCCGAGATCAGAAGGTGGTAGGGGCTTCTTATCCATTGTCAATTTACATAGCAATCTGATATCAAGTCTAAGAGAATATTTCCACTCGAGAGCTGATATATCGTGTCTTCATCATGCTGTTTGCAGAGCTGATATAAACTATACACCTCTCAATCTGTCGTCACCAGAAATGGCTGTTTCTACCCCACCTACAAAAGAAATGAATATGGCCATGTGGAAGCAAAAACCTCTTCACGGGAAATACCCCCATGAATTGGATCAGCCTCATATCGACAAACCTGCGTCGCACGCTTGGCTGACCTACTCCGGTCTTTTCCCAGAAACAGAAGGATTTGTTCTGGCCATCCAAGATCAAGTAATTGCTACACGGAACTACCGTAGATTTATCATGAAGGATCCAACAGTTGTCTCAGACAACTGCCGCCGCTGTTCCAGAACTACAGAGAGCATACAGCATATCATCTCTGGTTGCCCACACTTGGCCAACACCGATTATAAGCACCGACATGATCAGGTAGCAAAAATCATTCACCTGAAACTTTCTGTAAAATGTGGATTTCTTCAGTCATCAACTGCATATTGGAAATATACACCTCCACCCATTCTCGAAAACTCTTCATATAAACTACTATGGGACCGAGAAGTCATAACTGATGTCACGCTCAGCAACAATAGGCCAGATATTATTCTAATCGATAAATCAAAAAGATCCGCATCTCTTATAGAAATCGCTTGTCCAAATACCTCCAATCTGCAAACAACAATAGCCACAAAGATATCAAAATACACAGAACTGGCAATAGAAATACAACGCCTGTGGAAACTAGAATCAGTCACCACAGTTCCAATAGTAATATCATGTACCGGTGTTATTCCAAAATGCTTGCACAGCTCTCTGGCCGCATTAAACCTGCATCATCACACATACGTAGAACTACAGAAAGCCACCCTCCTGAGCACTTGCCACATTGTGAGGAAGTTCCTAGGAACGACTTTTCTTCTGACTCACACCAAACAGCATGAAGATCCAGGCCGCAGTTCCAGTAATACTGAAGAACAGATTCCCGAAACGGGGACATAAGAAGTCTGAAGTTGTTTGTATTTATTGTATAAATGTATATGTTGTAATTATTTCTATTGTAAATATTTGTACATATATGTACCTGTAGTTTCATAATCAAGAGGGTGACTCCTTGCATAGGCCGAGTCAGCCCATTATGTTACCGGCACAAGCCGAGCCTTCCTAAATTGATACAAATAATAATAATAGCGGCCATGATTGGAGCATCAGGCATCATAGAAACAGAAAAAAATAGAACGTAAAATTCTCAGAAAAATATGTGGACCAATACACAGAGATGGTATATGAAAGAAACGACCTACCGAAGAGCTGTACCAGCACAATGACAGACTCGCAGACATGATCAGGAAACGCAGACTAATTTTCTATGGGCACATGCAGAGAATGGACAACAACAGGTTTACAAAGAAAATGTTTGATGTAGTAAACAGTTTAAGCAAGGAAACAAAATTGGTATCATTAAATAGAGGAAGACTTGAGACAGGTGGGGATCAACAGCAAATGATAGGAGACAGAAAAGAATTCAGAAACAAAATTAGGAATACAATATTTATAGTAAATGGGAAGAAGAAGACACGAACATTGTGGGCGGAACACTTTATTCAAGAATGACGAGATTTTGGGAAGAGACGAGGAAGAAGGGAAAGATGTGAAAATTGTGTCATCATAAGATTTTCGCGTTCAAACACTGTCTATAAGGGCAAAAATGTTATTATAGAATGAATTAATGAATTAAATAAATAATAGTAGTAATAATAATAATACAGGGTTATGCGGCTAACTCGTGAACGGTTAAAGATATAGGCATTCTGTCTTCACTGTTAGTAATGGTACCAACCGTTTCATATTCGGACTTAACCTAATTTTTTATGGTATCTTCTGAGATAATGGTACTAACTTTGTTTTCTTGAACTGAACTATACCATGGCCTTAAACGTATCGGAGCCGGGCTGAGTGGCTCAGACGGTTGAGGCGCTGGCCTTCTGACCCCAACTTGGCAGGTTTGATCCTGGCTCAGTCCGGTGGTATTTGAAGGTGCTCAAATACGTCAGCCTCGTGTTGGTAGATTTACTGGCACGTAAAAGAACTCCTGCGGGACTAAATTCCGGCACCTCGGCGTCTCCGAAAACCGTCAAAGAAGTTAGTGGGACGTAAAACAAATAACATTATTATTATTATTATTATTATTATTATTATTATTATTATTATTATTATTATTAAACGTATCGGACTTCTAGAGAAAAGAAATGATGTATTCAGTCGGGCTTCATTTGCCTGCTGGGGACTGCTCTTTTCGATTCGCACTACGTTCGAAACTTTAGCTATAGAGGGGACTATAAAGGACCCCGAGGGCTCCTAACTGTGGAGAGTGGCTTGGCGACCAAGTGACCCTTGGTTGGGTCCTGTGGTTGTTTCGACATACTTGTGACAGGATCCTCATTTTTATCGATCCTATCTGACCTTCCTTAGTCAAATATTGTTCTCTTCCGAACCCGATGGTATTAGCTGTCGAGACCTAGGGAGTCTTTCTTTCTCACGCCCTTTATTTATTCGAAATTTTGGACCCCTAACATTTTCCCCCCTGATTAGTGTTAATAGACGATGGTCACATAGTTGCACTTCCTCTAACGACAATAATCACCACCACCAGCGATACTGTCTTCAATAACTACGTAAACTACTTCTTAACAATCCAACAGTACTTGTTGTATTTTTCTTATTATTGCCCATTACAGAGCATATAATTAATGTACCTAAACCTGTACAGTATTGCAACCGAGTGTTCTCCATGACTTATGATGGTCCAGATTTCGTCAGGAGCATATGGTTTTCAGATGAAAGCAATATTCAACTTTATGGCTAATGCAATGCGGCTGAAATTCATTGGCGAATGAGTAATGTGTACGGTGAAACTTTCATGAGTGACAGGAAAGTGCGGCAATGGTGCATGGACTTTGAAGCAGGACGCACAGTCGTTCACGAGGTCAGGGAAAAAAGCAAGTGTCAACCGATGATCTTGTACAGCGAGTGGATCCGGCGATTCGAGAAAATTGCATTCTACCCGTCAGCATGAAAAAATCGAATGACAGCGCGCATTTCACATTTGGCGGGGGACTCCATTGTCCTAGGCATATTTGCGTGCTCACTGCGAGCTCACGACTGACAAGTGCGACCTGACGCAGTCGAAGGGCATACTAGAGACACTGTGCAACACATTTACACTATGCTTCATCAGATTCTCACTGTGGTTTTCATTTTGCGACCAATCCCAGGTTGAAAAAGTAGCCCTCGTATTTACACATTTCCGCTTGAAGCCGACAACACGCACCCCTTCTTGCATTTAGATAAACAGCAGCGCTGCAAGCGGCGGAGAGCATAACATGTGATTCAGACGAGTCGTCACAGTAGATATTTCTATTCACCCTACTGTTAGTGTAAAATGAGCCCCTCAGACTGAATATAATAAATAAATAAATAAATAAATAAATAAATAAATAAATAAATAAATAAATAAATAAATAAATAAATAAATAAATAAAATTAAACTATCTCTGTAGCCTCGATTAGTTCAACACCTCCGAATTTTAAATCATTAGACACCACCGCCAAATAGGAAGAGTTTAAAATAAAAATAATATATACAATTATTTTGTATTTTAACTAAATAATTAACAATTAAATAACAAAACTGTATTTCATCCAAACTCGGCTGTTGTATTTGTGGCTTATAAGCCAATTTTCTGGAATGGAAACGTACCCAACGGCAAAGTATTACTTTACAACCAATTTAGATTTAATTACGAAGTTTACAACCGTAGAGAAAGGTGGAACTCAGCCCAGTTCGGGTAGGGCAGAGTCCCATTTATATATATTGGCAAATGTATGTGTATATTAAAATTATTGTAAATTATTTTGAATCTATATGTCCCCACATCGCCACCAAAATCTGGTGATGCTCCAACTAGCCAGTCACTCAGACGTGTCCGGTCCTAACTCTCTAAGCGAAGTTTAAAACGTTACCGCTAATACAGATTTTGGGGAACATATAGCCTACTTCGACAGACCGACATTAATACCGGGTGACGGTATCTACGTAAATAAAGGGCGACAATTGGTCAAATTAATCACCAAGTTTATTCAAATAAACAGACATGAAATCACAAAATTATCGAACTCAAAGGAAAAGACCAAAAACACACACAAATGAATTTAGACTATGTCAACAGATGTTCACAAATCCAGCAACACGTTTAATAAAACGTAGATATGCTTATCAGTTCAGAATCACTTAACTCGAGTATAACCAAACTATTATTTTTGATGATACTTGTTCGTGGCGTCGACCTCTGCAAATCTCTTGCTACTACTTTCACAATATGATAGGAACCTGCGTGTAAGTGTAATTGCGGAAGTGGAGAGTGTTTAATGTGAGGAAAGGAAAGTTAGGGACGACAAAAACACCCAATTCCCAGGCCAGGGATCATAAATATTTACAATTATAAACCCCTGATCCGGCCGGGAATCGAACCCGTGGCCGCCGGGTGACAGGAGGACGCGTTTCCCCCTACATCCCGGGGCCGGACATAACCAAACTCTACCTGCGATTTAAACGCGGGTGACTTGTATTTCATTCATGAGAAATGATTAGCTTAAAATTCTATGTCCGCAGACACGGTGATGATATCCTAACCGTCTTAACGTAATTATTTAGAGGGTATTATCACTTAACCTACACTTATCTTGATAATCGTACATGAATCACAATAACTAAGTACACACACAATAAAATTACGTACAATCACATAAAATACTCACGTGGATTTCAATTCACTACGGTAAAACACAGATTTGCAACTAATCAAATCAATAAATCAGCCTGTAGCACACGCACTTGTAGCATCATGTCATTCTCACAAGCCTACACAAAAGAAAACACACGATGACCAAGAGAGACATCCGCCATTCCACCTTCATCGTTTCTCATGCATATCGACGCTGATTAACTGTCTGTGAATCTCACTGTACGCTCCCTCATTAATCTTATCTACTGATTTCCTAATTGTGCGTCGTCGTTTATAATCCGGTGCAAAGGATCGGAACGGCCATAATTACTCACTCATATATAAATACTGTGGATATTCCCAGTATATAGGCTACTATCTAAACAATCCTTGGGGCTATATTTCTCTACTTAGATGATCCCTAATTCAGTACATAGGGACAGAAGACAGCAATAAAAAAAAGTAAGCCCGTGCATGCGGAGATCACAGACTCCTATAATTCATTAATTCCTGTCGAAGATTTTTTTTTTCTAGTGGTTCTACATCGTACTGACACAGATCTGTCTTATGGCGATGATGGGATAGGAAAAGTCTAGGAGTTGGAAGGAGGGGGCCGTGGCCTTAATTTAAGTACAACCCCAGCATTTGCCTGGTGTGAAAATCGGAAACCACGGAAAACCATCTTCAGGGATGCCGACAGTGGGATTCGAACTTACTATCTCCCGGATGCAATCTCATATCCGCGAGCCTCTAACTGCACGGCCAACTTGCCCGGTTCTCGAGGATTCAAACTGCTTATATCTAAGACGCAGGCAACCACGGCCCCGCTCTCAGTTCGATGAAAATATTGATAAACATTACTGTCCCCAAGGCCTATCAGTTAATGGTCTATTCATGGCAATAACTGCTCTCTATCGAATTTCTAAATGAACTTCACAATGTAATAATTCCACAGTCCTACGTGAACCACATAAGCAATCCATTTTCTCATAGCATATAACTGACGATTCTATAACAAGACATCTTTTTTACCTAACTGATTGACTTCGTTCGATAAATCCTCTCTGCGTGCAGCAATTATTTAACCATGATCTACCACTTTCAACTGATTTCAAATTAAGCCTGAGATTCACATCTATATATATATTTAATAAGAGTTTTGTCTGTACATTGCTCAGAATTCAAAAAGGATGGTATTTCTGTATCGATCGTGTCCACAGTAACAAGGAAATGCACTTTTTAATTTTACATAATGTCTGTCTGTCTGTCTGTCTGTCTGTCTGTCTGGCTGGCTGGCTGGCTGGCTGGCTGTACACGCATCACGAGAAAACGGCTGAATAGAATTTAATGAAAATCGGTATTTAAAGTCGGAAATTAAGTCGCTACAATCTAGGCCGCAGATAATTTTATTCGCGTTGAGAGAAATGGTAGTTTAGGTGAAGGCCTAAAATTTAAAACTCAAATATTAACATTATTAATGGTCCTGTCTTAATGAAAATCGGTATGCAAATTCGGAAAATAAGTCGCCACAATCTAGGCTATAAATAATTTTAGTTTAGGGGAAGGCCTGAACTTAAATTTTCAAATGTTTATGTTATTTGTGGTCCTCTCTTAATGAAAATCCGTATGCAAGGTCGAGAACAAGTCGCCACAATCTAGGCCATAAATAATTTTATTCACGCTGTGTGGAATGGTAGTTTCGTTTTTCGTTAAGACAGGACCACTAATAACATACATTTTTTATAATTAAATTTGAGGCCTTCCTCTAAACTACCATTTCTCTCAGTGTGAATAAAATTATTCTAAAATATTTGTGTTATTAGTGGTCCCATCGACAAATACTACATTACTAAAGTTATATAGTACTAAATTTCGGATCATTTATGTCTTAAATACTTTTACCGTACCGGGTATGATAACAGAGATATTCATGAATTTGGATTTTTGTTGCAAAGTCCATATCAGCGCTAGTCACGAGAAAATGGGTAGACAGAATTTAATGAAAATCGTTATGTAAAGTCGCGGAATAAGGAACTAAAGTCTACGCTATAAATAAGTGCGTAAGACGCCCTAATATCACAGTCGAAAGAAAACCAAATGTGAAGGTCTAAAATAGAGAAAGCTCATAATATAGAACAACAATAACATTACAGTACATTGACCATTGTTTGTTGTGATGGGCTTTGTGTCTTCTGTTGCCAGTCATGCCCAATAGATGGGATTACTGCTGTATACCGAGTATTGTTTAAAATTTATTTTACGTCGCACCGACACAGATAGGTATTATGGCGACGATGGGATAGGAAAGGGCTAGGAGTGGAATGGAAGCGTCCCTGGGGTTAATTACGGTACGTCCCCAGCATTTGCTTGATGTGAAAATGGGAGGCCATGGGAAAGCATCTTCAGGGCTGTCGACAGTGGTTTTCGAACCCACTATCTCCCGGATGCAAACTCACAACTGCGCGTCCCTAACCGCACAGCTAACTCGCCCGGGCGTACCGAGTATAACAGCCTGCCTGAATATTGGAGGGAAGTAGCTGGAGAGTTAGACAACCTTCTTCTTAAGCATGCCATTCCTCTGGTTCATACGTTTTCTCATACTACTGGTACGTAACAAACTGGTTCATCATAGCATTCGAGCTATTCCTTCCCTACCGGAACAGTGGCAGAGGAGTGTTCACGGCTGTCTTCGGCCTGGTCATACAGGCACTGGAACTTTGGACTGTTAGATCGGCATCGTAGTACCGTTCGTTAAAAGAGATAAAAAGTGCGGTTTATCATTTTAGCGAGTATTTTATATGATAACATTGCTCTTAATCCCCACATTCGTACTGACGTTTTTGTAATGGCCGATGTTAAGTAACTGTAGTTAGGAAAACCACAAAGACAGTCATTCTTAGAATCCCGTAGCGAAGCAACGGGTACATCAGCTAGTCTAATCTAAATTGACACTGACCCTTGTTCCAATCTATACTCACAAGATTTTCAACGATGGGTCTCTTAACACACACACACACACACACACACACACACACACACACACACACACACACACACACACACACACACACACACACACACACACACACACACACACACACACACACACACACACACACACACACACACACATACACACAAAACGGAAATAGCAACAATTTCATTCAAAATCACACTCACAGAATGGATTTCGCATCCATGCTTATATGCATAACATTGGGCATGCTACTACTCAAATGCGCTAGATCTGACATGATTAGAGGCTGATATGCTTACTTCACATTTGCCTTGGTACTTTAAGTATTCTGATTAATATGAAGATTAACATTCCCTTAGATACAATTACTTCAACTGACATGTTTGTTACTTTACTGTTTCTCAAAAATAAAGTGAAGTGGGGATGAATGAATACGATTCACGGTCCATATTATCATTATCTCTAGTTAAATAAATCTGGCGCTTGCCTCATCACTAAGAATATTGATACTGTTACGGGGTTACCCATGGACCAGCAGAGGTGAAAGAAGGTGCCGGAGTGAATGGGTCTAACTACAATATCAAAGTTAATTTAAAACTTTAACAATGGTTATATTTTATTTAGAATTTCAAAAAATCAACAAATAACAGTTACAATTAGCAAATTTGGAATAAGTCAACGAAAATACAATACAGAGAATTCCACAAGTCCTGGGCTTCAAGCCCCTCGCTTTACATTTCCTGAGCTCTCAGCTCAACTTTACAAAGAGTACAATTTTAATGCAAAGGCAGAACTCCCGTAATACATGGAGCACTTGCTCAGTCAATTTCAATATCAAGCCTCCCAGGGGCATTCCTTAATCTTATAAAAACTTTGATAAAGAGCTAACAGGCTCTCAGTTTTCCAAGCCTATTCAAGGCAGCACTAAATTACAAATACTGGCCTCTGAAGGCACAACTTACAATAGGAAAAATTATAATACAGGTGTATTTACTACCCAACCTACGGGGCCTTCATGTAAACGGTAAAACGGTTAGCTAAATGGCCCGAATACAAAATGAATGGAGGCGAAGGCTTACACTCCTTGAAATGAATTCTTAAACCCTAAAGGGTATTAGGCCGATGACACAGGGGCTATTCCCAAACTATGGAGGTGACTCGTATAAGAATAAATTAAGACATTACCGATAGGAAGAAACCCAGTTACCAAACGTAGTCACCTCAAACCAATATGAAGGGGAGCTCGAGAGGGTACATCACTCTCTATCCCCGATTTATAGTTAAAGATTTTATGACATTTTTACATGAGCCGAAAAGGAGATTTACATTTTAATTGTAATTCTAGACCTATTCATACGACTACTACTAAGTGAGCCTCTGTCTTAAGAATGCAAACTACTGATTCAAAACAGGGCGTCAGAGTAGGGATCGAATAGCTGGAATACTATGATGAACCAGAGAGTTACGTAACAGCACTACCGTATCAGAAAATGTATGAACCAGAAAAATGACATGCTAAAGAAGGAAGTTTTCTAACTCCCCAGCTATTTTCCGCCAATATTCATTCAGGCTGTTATATTCGGTACGCATCAGCAATACCATCTATCGTAGTTGAGCATAAGAGACAAAGAACATCACCACAAACAATGGTCAATATAAATGTTATTGTTGATCAATTTTATGCGCTTTCAATATTGTAGGCCTTCACATTTAGTTTTCTTCCGACTGGGAAATACCACTCTTGTCAAATTTGTTACGATAAAACTGAATAAAACATAAATGATCGGAAATTGTATTCTCTATAGCATTTGTTACTAGTACTTTTGGGTAGGACCAATAACATAGGTATTTATAAAGTACATTTTAGGAGCCTTTCCCTAACTACAATTTAATACAGGGCGAATAAAATTATTTACAGCCTAAAGTGTAGTTTCTTATTCCCCCATTATATATGCCGACTTTCATTCAATTCTGTTAACCCATTTTCTCGCGCCTCGGCGTTGATAAGGTACGTGGCAACAAAAATACAAATTCATGGATATATGTGTCATCAAATCCGGTACAGTAACAATGTATAACATAAATGATCGGAAATTTAATTCTGTATAACTTTATTAATGTAGTATTTATCGATTTGAACGCTAATAATATAATAATTACATTTTAGGCCTTCCACTAAACCACTATTTCTCTCAGCATGAGTAAAATGATTTATAGCCTAGATTGTAGTGGCTGATCCCCAGACTTCACATACCAATTTTCATTAAATTCTCTTCAGCCGTTTTCTCGTGATGCTTGTACATACATACATACATACATACATACAGACAGACAGACATAAATTACGGAAAAGTAAAAGGTGCATTTCTTTGTTACAGTGGACATGACCGATACAGAAATACCATTCTTTTCAAATTCTAAGCAATGTACAGACAAAACTCTTATTTTATATATATAGATAGAAGAAGTAACATACATCCAAGGTAAACTAGACCACTCCCCTGATGTATACATACATATGTATTTATGTATAAATAAATAGATGATTTACTCGTCGGTTACGGATTAGTTTTTGTACAATGACAGCAGAAATGCTATCTAGCGGAGATGCGTGGTGGGAGAAGAGACTAGCACATCTCGACTAATAAGTCAGCCACTCCACTCTCTGGGCTTTGTAGACCATCACATCTTGTTTTCTCTACTGCATCTTGGCAGTATTAGAGCAGCCGACGCCTAACAAGCGTGTACGCCTCACCACCACCCGAACGGCACCCTTTCAGTTTTCTCATTACTTTTCCATGCATTCTTCGATTGCACCCTTTAACTCTTTTTCTACCACATTTCTCACTTATAGGTGGTTGCGAACTGTGTCGTGAATGTGGACTTGGCCCTGTTTTACGGTCGGATACCCTTCCTGTTGACAATCCTATGTAGAATGATGAACTCACCGTTTCGTGTTTCTGTGATTGTTAGTAGAGTGGTGTGTTGTTTGTATATGAAGGGGAGTATCTTGGGACTAACAAAAAACATCCAGTCCCCGAGTTAGAGGAATTGACCAGACTCGATTATAACCTGTGACTCGACCGATAATCGAAACCGGAAGTCTCTTAATCAAAGGAACAATCGGCCAAGGAGAAGGGCCCTCGTTTCTTCACTTATTTCTTACTTTGATAGTCATTTTCATTACCTTCCGGACAATGGCAGGTGTTCACTCGGTTATGCACCTCACAACAGCAATCGCGACTACAACGTTCACTAAACCAGCGACGATCAAACAATATTCGTCGTTGACGCGCTTGGAAATGAAAATTTCTATTAATGAATCTGGCCGTTGGGGTTCGCTCTAGCAAAGAGACGGTCATAAAATACAATGTAAAAATTTTAATATAAAAAATTTTGTGTTTAACACATTTTAAAATCAAGCTGACCTCTTTCCAAATATCAGCAAGGAACCTAGTCAGCAACCTACGTATTTTGCCCTTCCTCCTTTGAATATCTTCATGCCAATTATCGCAGCATTTATGCTAGCACAATTGTAAATTTCTTACCGAGTTTCACAAAAATATGCCCTGGTATTTTCCCACGATACTCGAAAAACGTACGTACATACCGGAAACTGGTAACTTAGTTCCTTCAGACTGTTAAAACTAATTTGACTTACTTGCTTGTTTTTCAGGCAAAATCTGAAATGACATGTTTTATTTTTCAGGCATTTACTGAATTTTATTTATTTGAAATTACTTTCGGCAGACTGAAGAACCAAGCCGTTATAAATTAACGGATTCGGAACTGAGAATAAATGCCTTCCACTATAACAGAAACATACAGGAAAAACAGTCACTCAGACAGACCAACTGAAATTTACCTGTTGATCTCGAGGGTCTCTATATGATTTGGAAATTATATGTTAGTAATATGTTTAATTTTCACAATGTTCAGATAAAATATAACATTTATAGTGACTTTGAACAGATTGTTAAGGAAATAGAATAGACTTCAATACTCCCATTCCCTAATTCCGGATAGGCTGGAACTTGGGAGAGAGTAACCATTTATCGTAATCGAAATTATTCTTGATACATGCAAGGTTTTATTGTTACAATTTATTAATTTTCCTATTACTACAATAAACATTACAGTTACACCTAATCACTGTTTACCCCCAAACTCTAAATTTTAGCTTTAAAATTGTATTTAATTTGTGTCCTAGACGTTAAGGAAGTAGTTAGTGCCTTGATACGACTTCATTTCAGCCTTAGCCACCTATTGGTAAACTGGACTGCCATGAAAAAATACTTTTAAAGACGATTTACTACTTTATACAAGTCGAGGTCCTTGCATTCCTGTGTAATGAATACTATATTTACTAAAAGACATATTATACCTACCGTGAAAAATGTGGGTATATTGTTTGATAAATGTATGGGACGTTATTTTCATCAGGGGGTGGGAGTGATACTAGAGTAACAATATTAACGACGGTGGCTTCATGTCAAAACAAACTCACCTTGTAGAAGATGACTGCCTTTAGCAAGCCCTGTTCGGAGGCTGTGATGGAAATAACATTCCTTTTATTTCTTTGTATAATCAATTGGGCTTCCACGTTGCTACTTTCCCCATCTCCCGGCCTCGCACTTCCTCTCTGCTTCTGAGCTTCCCTAACCGAGTAAACAAACTAGGTTACCGTAAATTGGTTTCCTTTAACGAGAAACTTATTGGAAAGAAACTGTTTTCTTCAAGTTCTTTGTGAACAATTTCAGCTAAAATCGTAAAAATCTATCTACTGAAATTAACTGTGTGGTTTCGAAATGTAACTCTTCCTTCGAACAGAAGTCAACTAAATTAAATGGAGGGCCTTCTTTAGTGCATATGTTGTTCACAGCGCACGATACTGTTGCTTGGTCTGGAAATATGCACGACATACTTTTAGACTCTAGTTGACCGCCCGTATTCATTTTAATTGAGGAATGCTCCTATTTTAGCGAACAAAATAGGATAAAAATTGTCTTTCCTCTTCAACGTTCTTTGTTGCTATACATCGCCCCCTCAGGTCTCATTATATTAACAACAAAGAGCTGTTAATAAGAATGGGAAGAAAGTAGACACTACCAAGTTTCACAAGAGAGTAATGGATTATTAAAAGTCTTCACCGAATGGATTACAAATTAATCCCTAATGGTCATCAAAATTGACGATGATCAATTCAGAGAAAATGTAATCATTCTATCAAGGAGTGTGGTGCAGAGAAATTCAAGGTCTACGGAATGGAAAACACCACATGAAAAATAAAAGTAAAAGCGTTCAGCAAGAGTTCTTACCCATTGCACGTGCAAAACGATAGAATTCTGGTTAAGTTGGTAGCTCAACTTATCTAGATTATCACAGAAAAACTGCGACTCGAATAGCTACGGCAAAGTAAACATTCCGTGACAAGTGTCGGTTATGTACAATGCCCCTCAGTCTACGCATGTTAGGTCTGTCATGGTGTATAGTGCCGAAACCTAGATGTGCAATAATTAAAAGGTGGTGTCAAAATTCCCTTTGTGATAATCAATGATCAAAAACATGTCTTTCAATAAATAAAACTCGAATTGGTAACGATTTACTTGCATCTAACGAATCGTCTCCGGGAGGCATATGTAAGGAATTTGGAATCAGTGTTGCCAACCTACATTTTCAAAATCCGCTTAATACTACTAAAAATCCGCTAAAATTCCGCCAAGAAATCCGATCTCAAATAATAATAATAATAATAATAATAATAATAATAATAATAATAATAATAATAATAATAATAATAATGTGAGGAAAATTATCGGCCCCCGAAAAAAAATGATGGATATAGACAGGTCACGCAAAGTGACAGAAGAGCTTTCCAACATTGCAGCAGACATCCGCAAAAGACGTCTGAAATGTTATGGGCACGTCCGCAGACTGCCGGCAAGTAGACTGACACACGATTCTCACCTATATAGAACATCTAAAAAATATTCCACGGGTACTGGAAGTGAAGAAGGATCTTGAAAAAGCCCAGATGAACTCAGATGACACCGCGGACAGAAACCTTTATAGGAAAAAATTAATGGATATAAAGTGCAACCAGAGAAGGAAGTGAAAAAGTAGACTGGAGCAAAGTGGACAGAAGAACGAGAAAGGATCCTCGGAGAAAGGATGAGAGCTGTTTGGCAACTCAGAAAACAGAATCGTTAGAGCTTTGCGTGATCCGTTGGGTCCATACGCACATAATAATAATAATAATAATAATAATAATAATAATAATAACAATAATAATAATAATAATAATAAATATGTGTACTCACCTGATCTGTGAGTTCCACTGGGATTAACCCCCTGCCTGCGAGCCGGCGAGCTAAAACTTGGAGGCGTTTTACTGCCGGGTGCAAACTAGGTGAATCTCCTACCTCAACGGCCACACACAGAACAGGCCAGTTCAATAAAACGGTCGTCCTTCATAGCATAAATATAAATGGTACTCTCTCACAGTTTCGTTATCTGTCGTCATTCATCCCCATGCATTACAAATTTATGATACCATGATCTCATAACATCAAATCCAAATAACATATTTTCCTCATGTGACTGCTGGCTCCTGACAAGAAGTACGGAATAGCTCAGAGACGGAATGGAGTACAATTTTTTTTAAAAAAGTAAAATGGATAAAACGCTAAATTCCACTATAATAAATCCAGAATTCCGCCAAAAAAATCCGCTGTCCGCTAAATGGTATATTTCTCCGCCGACAGTCTTCTAATTCCGCCAAATTTAGCTGAAAATCCGCTAAATTGGCAACTCTGTTTGGAATCGACAAGTGTAGGATTTAGTGAACTGAAAGGGAGAAACTATCTCAGGGACTATGAAACTACCACAAATGAAATAATCCGTTCTCTAGAGTATGAGGAGAAGAATCCTCTTTAACAAAAGACCTTTCTATATGTTTCTCAGTCATGGCCATCCATCAATACTTCGCAGCCTCCACGGTGGCAAATTAACACAGCGTCAGACATTTTATATGGTCATTTTCGTGACGCTAAGTGTCAGACGAGCCCCAGCCATATAGGACATATTTATATCAAATTGCCGGAATCGTTCGAAATACAATGTCGGCATCAAGTGAAGAAACGTTAGACAAGGATGATCAATGCCAAGGTAGTAGACAAGTACTCAAAACTGTACTGAAATGATTTTCCTCACACTTTTGTTAGAAATCGCCTCTAATTGGTTGAACTCCGCTTCACGCTAATGTAAAAACAGGTAGTCAGGGAGATTATGATTCACCGAACACCAAACTTAACTTGGTGAATTGTTCCTCCGCGTGATTGCAACACTGTATTACCGTACCCATTTACACCAAAAATGCAAATGTCTCTTCTGCATTACGAGCTCAGGTAATCTGCCGCAATCACCATGCTGAATAATGTATAGGTTAATCAATTTCCGACATGTAAATATCACATATATATGCGCATTACCTCTATTAATCAAGGACCAGAGGACCATGCTTACAACTCTGGTAGCTTAGTGGACTGTTCACTGCGTAAGCCTTTTTTTATTTTGCTAGTTTATTTCCAAATAACTCCGTGTACAAACCTCTCATCACTTTCATAGCAACAAACACACAACAAAACGAAAAACATCACGGCACGAGTCAAACATGCTTGATTTGAGTCACGACGTTTCAAAAGTATTTGTAATTTGATAATTTTAAATACGTAAATTCACCGTGGTATGTGTAACAAAATATTGTATGCAACAGCCACCTAAGTGAAACGTTTTCGAAATTCCGTTCTCACCTACGACTCGGATGTAAACATATCACTCGAAACGTAAAATATATCTCTCCGTGACAGTTTTGAAAATAACTAATGTTGGCTAGCTGTCCGTAATTTTATTTTAAATAAAGTAGTATCCGTGTTTTTATTAAACGAAGTTTGATTGTCTTTTGTTTTCTACGCCTTCTATTTGTGTTCACTGCTTCCTCAAGTCTCAAGAAGTTATCGAGAAAACTTTGGCTTTTACCGTAGTGTTCCTACATAGAGATGTACAGTGTTCTATGAGACGTTTGTTGAGTTCCACTGCAGTTACCTGCACAGTATCATTTTCTTTTGTAAGTAGGCTACTTAATGCATCCAGAATGCTGATCGAAGAAAGAGAGAGTAAAATTTCTCTTCAGGTATGGGTAATAATCAATCAAAATGGTTTAAGAGGACATGCGGATGAAGTTGCAAAGTGATTAGTGCGTATGCCTGAGTAGTTCATTAGACCTCAAAAGACAAACCGAAACTGTAAAACCTGGAAGGAGTGTCTGAACTGCTGTAGGTATGTCACAATTAAAAGAATATTTTGCCAGGAATGATTCTAAGTTCCAATATAAAATGCAAGGTACTGAAGCAACTTTGGCTTACTATTCTGTAATAAATCAACCAAGTTGTAAAACAATGAGCTTGTGTTCTGCCTTTTGTCCTGCTTTCGAAGCTTCTGTCCTGTTTTTACGCTACCCTATCCAGGTGGGTCGTTACGTTCAGTTTCCGTATATCATAGGCAAAGGTGGAGACTGCCTATGTGGATAGGTTTCGGTATCGTAGTTTCAGGACTGAAGTTTGAGGAGTGGTGTTAATGGTAAAATACCAGGCAAGCACCCCCCGAGGGACGACAAGACGGATTTCTTTCAAAACTTTCTTTGAGAATACAGTACTGCGAAGCTATAGAGACCGAGGTGAAATATGAAGACACATCACGAAGGAGAAAAGTGGTTGTTTCCTGTGTTTACTATTTTGGTAGCTTAGTATACAGTTACTCCCATTATATTGCCATGTAATGCAGTATTTCAAATCCTGCAGGATCCTGTTCCCAGCCTAAACAGCAGAGCTGGTGGATGAAAGTTGATTCGATATCTCCGTCCCTAATAATTCGTTGGAAATACGAGCCATATTGATGTACGATACCCTTAATCTCTAGTGCGAATCTGAAAGCAGAATGTGGATAGTTTCAGCGGATCTGGATATATTTGAAGTAGACGCCGTTATTGACTCACACTGTCTTCTTCTTATTCCTCTTTACTAAAGTGGCCTGCTAGGAACCACATGTCAATTTCAAATCATCCTTCTTTTTTGGTACCTCTTCCGTTCTTTCTAGTATTCATTCATCATCGCATTATGTTTTATTCTTCTCTCATCAGTCCACTTTACCGTGTTTCTTTTCCATTCTTTCTTGGAATCCTTCCTTCTTTAAAACCTCCATTTTTTTAAAAAATCTCCTCTCCTATAGTTTCCTTTTCTTCTATTTAATTTCTTGCTAATTCTTTCTCGACCTTTGTATCCAGTTTAACATTAAGAATTTCATTATTCAGGTTCCGTATTGAATCAAGATTCACAGTAGAGCAGCTCATTGTTGAATTTTACTCCCAAAGATATTTGAATATATATTTCGTCAATCTGTTCTATTCTATAAACATGTCCAAAAATTAACAATCTCCTTTTCTTATTGTTCCTGTTATATTTTTTATGTTCTGGTATATCTCCGTATTACATCTTAATTTCCACTATTCTTTTTTTACATTGGACCTAAGATTTTTCTTACTTCTTTCTAGTATTTCCAACTTTATCTAAAATGTACTTCGAAACCACACATTCACTTGCGTAAAGACAGTCTTGTTTCACCACTGTGTTCTGGTGCCTTATTTTAAGATTTCTAGATAATAATTTATTGTTGTAAACATTCTTAGTGATGCCATACTCTCGTTCCATCCTGTATAATCTTTCTTCTAGAGCATATTTCTTTAAACCATATTCACGCATCTCCCAGGTATTTGCATTTATTTACTTCCTCTGTTCGACCTATATCTATCGTAATATATATTGGCGCGATTTTATATTTATAGTAAATTTGTACTGTTGGCTATTTTATCCACGAGATTGATTTGTGTTGCTGCATCTGTCAGATTCACTGAAAATATAGAAAAATCGTCTGCAAATGCCAGGCAATTCATTTCAGCACATTTGGATTTCTCTCCAAACTTACTGGCGAAATTTTTAATCTTTAAATTTTTCATTCCAAATTCTTATCATTTTCACTAGGATACAGTTGAACAGAATTGCCGCTAAGCCATCACTTTGCTGTAAACTTGTATTTACCTTCATAGGTTTTACATTTCGCCCATAAAGTTTACTTCAGAAAATGTGTCTCTGTTCCCGTATTATGTTTGCTAAATTAGATTTCACTCCAAATTCCCGTACTGTTTTGTCTAGGATTCTCTATCAACAGAATAAAAGGTAATTTTAAAATTCATAAATGTCACTAATATGTTTTTGGACTTCAGTATTCTATGACGAACTACTGATTTAAAATTAAATGTTTGTTCTGAGGGAGATATATATATTCGAAATTCACCCTGATATTGCTATAATTCCTTGTAAAGTGTTTTTTTTTTCTATTCAGTTCAGCTATATTTTTGAGAATACCTTGTAAGTGATTAGCAGCAGGATTTTTTTTAAAACTGGTTTACGTCGCACCGGCACAGATAGATCTTATGGCGCGATGGGATAGGAAAGGGCTGGAAGTTGGAAGGAAGCGGCCTTGGTCTTAATGAAGGTACATACCCAGAATTTTCTTGATGATAAATGGGAAACCACAGAAAACCATCTTCAGAACTACCGGTAGTGGGGTTCGAACCCACTATCTACAGAATACAAGCTCACAGCTGCTCGACCCTAACTACACGGCCAACTCGATCGGCACCTTTCTTTTAGTTATAGCAATGGGTGTATGAAAATAACGGCCGAGGGGTTCCGTTGTGCTGACCACGCGACACCTCGTAATCTGCAGGCCTTCGGGTTGAGCAGCGGTCGCTTGTTAGGCCATGGCTCATTGGGGCTGTTGCGCCATGGGATTTGGTTTGGGGTGTATGGAGGCCACTTTTCAGACTTCCGTAATCTTCTCTTTTCTCCAAATATCTTCAAAGATTATCTGTAGCTCCTGAATAATGTTCTGTTGAGACCAATTTAGAACTTCACCTGTTATCAAGTCCTCTCCACCACCTTTATTGTGTTTTCAGGTTGTTAATTATGTCTTCAATTTCTTCAGCGATGGGTAGCATATCTTATTTTATATTTACATTCACTTTTGGTATTCCCAACTTATGGAGTTGTTCAGGGCAGTTCAAAAGTTGATCAAAATGCTTTACTAATATTTCACATTTGTTAGTATTTTTTAGGACAGTTCTACCACCTTTCATCTTTAACACATATACTGGGAGCTTGATAGCCTTTTAATTTACTCTTTCAATATCTGATAGAAATTTCGTGTGTTATTCTTAACGAAACTGTTCTACAATTCAATAATTTGAGATTTTTCCAAAGATCATTTTAACACCCCTTTTTATTCTTGTGGTGTCTTTCCTTTGTCGCTTAAATTGTGCAAAATCATCCATCCTTCTGGAGCATTTCCACGTTTTCCATGGATTCTTTCTTTCAGTTAACACATCTTTGCATACTTCATTCTATCAAGGTTTAGTTTTAGGTTTAGATAGTGCAAATGTTTTCTGAGCTCTGTCGATAACTTCTTCAGACAGATCTTGCCACTTTCCATATTCGATTACTTTAACCCGCCATCGGTATCGTTGTCCGCACTTACGCGAGAGGTAGCGTGTATAGGGGCTCCCTAACATCGGCTTTGTATATGATTTTAGTTCTTATACGAGCTCTTCTCGGCAGTTTGAATAAATTATACTAGTATTTGGTTATTTAGTATATATACTTACATATTTGTATATATCCACAATTGTTTATTACCTAAATATTTGCTACTACAATTTCGACTCGTACACTGTTTTCGTTCTTTTAGAAGGTAATTATAATTTTGTTTTAACAGACTGGTTTTATGTTAACTATTTATATAAATTTACATAACTATTACTAAATATTATGAAAAATAACAAAAATCCTTGGCATTACAAATACATTACAGTACAAAACAAATGTTAACATGATTTGTAGACCACATTATTTTGTATCATTGTCCTGTTCACTAATTTCTTTCAACTTCTTGCGAAAAACATTCACTTCATACTACTTTTGTTAGTCCAGTGTGCTCTTTGCACGTTGAGCGTTTGCACGCATCACAGCAAGCTGACGTAAATCGTTTTTTTCGAACTGGGAGTAGGCACATCTTGATTTCCGCCCGGAAACGTCTGAAAATATATACAGTAAACACCATAGCTTTTTTTGGTAATGATTATAAGCAAGTTTTACAAAGTGTTCAATTAGATACTTGTAAAAATGGAGAAGTGAGAATTGTTAGCAATACTTACCTGGGGCTGCTGGTGTCGCATTTCTGACGGGAAGTTCTTGTCCAAAGATATTTTTTATGGAAATTCTGAGACCAGTTGACAGAACATCGACTAAAGCACGTCTCTACAGATGTGGCTTTACGATTTCCAGGGCAAGATTCTTCAATCCAGCTCAAAATAACAGATTCACTAGGCCTATTAGACATTATAATTTCACTGTGATACTGTTTACTAAAACAGTACACCAGCACGGAATGCGCAAAAATTGTGACGCCAAAGGTATCGAGGCTAGAATGTGCCTAACACTGCCTGTGACGCGACCGGTATCGTAGCGAGGCGCGGACTAACACTCCAGACAGAACGCACTTCCCCCACTCCTCCACGTGACACGTGTGCGTGAATCATCGCGTAACGAAGGAAAACATGTGACTCATAAACTCATTTGAGAATACCTGGAGTTTGAAAAGTGTGAGTCTTAAAGCAAAAAACTTTTCTTAATAAGGAATGTTTTTGTTAGGGGCTACCTAACAACGATACCGATGGCGGGTTAAATTCCTCTTGATATGCATCTAATGTTTGTTGAGTGAGTTTTAGCCTGCGTATATCATATTTCTTAACTGTTTCTCTACTGTGATTTCTGTGGGGTATTAATAATTTAATTTTACTAATGGTCAGAGTAAAATTCTCTGCTTCTTACTACCTTGACGTTGAGGACTACTTTCACGTCGCTGCATTTTTTATTTTTTGATATGGCTATATGGTCCAAATTCACCTAGCGTCTGATTTGAAGATAGCTATGTTTCTGCTTTTCTTTGGAAGTTTCTTGAAGGAAGTCGACATTACCTTCAGTTGAAATTTAACATTCTCGTTCCATCTTTATTTGCTCTTCTGTGTGCTGGATATTGTCATACTATTGCTATATAAATCTTTCCCTTCCAATCTGGGCGTTTCAATCTCGTAGCAGTATCACAACATTTGATTTTGGAATTTTAGATAGTTGGTCATCTAAGCTATACTAGATATCTTGTAGTTGATTTAGATTCCTTTTTTGTCTTCATTTATTGGTACATGATCATTAACAAGGGTATGGGCTTCAATTCCCGGTCTAGAAAGCCAAGAATAACGGCCGAGAGGATTCGTCGTGCTGACCATACGACACCTCGTAATCTGCAGGCCTTCGGGATGAGCAGCGGTCGCTTGGTAGGCCAAGGCCCTTCAAGGGCTGTAATGTCATTGGGTTTGGTTTGGTTTTTATGGGCTTCAATTTTTTAATTTAATTGTGAGGAGAGGGAATCTCTTGGAGCTAGATCTGAATTTTATTACATTGTTTACTAATTATGTATCCACTTAGAAAGTTTTATCTGGACGTGGCAATCCTTCTGATCACACTCCCTATATATATATACATATATGCAAGTAAGGGATACTCTAGTAAATCCAAAATATTAAGTCATAATTTGTAAAATCAACGCATTTCGAGAATGGTTATCAAAATAAAATAATGCACTGGAATAACCGTTACTAATGCTATATTTATTTAATAACTACTTCAAAACTATAATTGACTTTTTCTAGTAATTCACTGTAACTGAAATATAACACTTCGGCTTGTCCACATAAGTCCGTGAATTAATTGCAAATGATACTACATTAAAGTAGCAATAGATATTGTAGAAGTATTCACTTCAAAGAAGCCTGTCTTCCAAACACACTGAACAGGATAAGTACTGATGTTTCTTGATACTACCCCCACTACGACATACAGAGTCGCTTTCATAGTGAAGGCGAAGATAGATTTACGTCATCATACTCACCACTGAAGTTTGAAGTGGTAAGGCTCAAGGTGACAGAGCATACAGAGAGTTTAAAGAGCTAAGCTACGTAGAAATTTGCCGCATGCTGCTAGTGGAAACGACCACTTACCGGAATCTGGCAAAGTCATTCACTGTACAATTTTCAACTATTAACGTCAGATTATACGATATTTAGAGTTTGTGATAAACCCGCCAAGCATTCTGCTGTCGCTGGAGTAAAGTTACACTAAATATATATTTATGTTACAGTGAAAATAGTCGAATATTCACCTATATGCACATGCTAAAGAAAAGAAAATAATAAATAATGCAAATGGATATCTCAGCGAAAAAACTATCAACGTATACGTTTGAGATATTGCAGTTACGTATATATCATACCCCCTTTGGAAAACTAATAAATGTGCAAATTGTCAAAAATATTAGGAGAGCTGAAGGAAGTGGTGTCAAACCATTTTTTATATTTAATGATTGGTTTTATGTGTTAGCCATAAAGAACGAGCTGCAGATGTGAGAATTTTTCAGAGAGTAGACTTTATATAAATAATAAAATATAGACCTACTATTTTAGGGTCATCTCTTGAGGATGACTGATGATCGACTAACAAAAAAAAATATGGAATTTTATTCAATCTAAGGCAACAAGGCCGAGACGGTTCCAGGAATGCGAAAAAGATCTGAGGCAGATTGGTATTTCAGACCAAGAAATTCCTGACAGGAGCGCATTCAGAAGGTTGGTGAACAACTATCAAGGTATCAAAATGGTATCAACTTCCAGAAGACGGAGAGGACCTTTGTCTGAAGAGCGTAAACAGGCATTCGTCGCTGGGCTCAGAAGATACTGGCAGAAAGTCAAACCGGAATAAGAACAAGACCTAGACACTAAAATGAAGTTGGTTGTTACCACGAAGTCAATAGAGGCGCAACTCGATGTATTAAAAAAAGTATAGACCTTAACGTTAGAACTACAGGTTCCCTGGTTCGTCACATTCATCTTCATAATTAACGCGAGGATCGATTTACGTCGTCATTTTTACCACACAAGTTTGAATTGAACCAATTCAAGGTGTCACACGACTAGATAAGATTTAAAAAATATCCTGGCAATGTTAGGGATGTACTCCGTTTTATAAATTTATCCCAGTATTAACATAATTCATTCTTACTAATAACAAGTACATTTAAAAGATGCAAGTAATAATTATAACAGCGAGGTGAAGAAAAGGAATATGTCAGTAATAATAAACGTAATAGTACGAATACAAAAGTATAACTTACAAGGTAAGGACGAATACCGGGGAATCGCCTATCTTACTTAAATTTTGCACACACGTGAAAGGAGCGGCGAAAATACCAATGGCCAAAATACTTCTTTCGAAAATTAACTCCTGCGACTTACAGAAGGATTTAAATTTCGTATACATTCTGTAGGTCGCATCAGTTCAATTTCTAAAAGAAATGTTCTGGCCGTTGTGTTATCCTTGGCTCATTGAAAGAGTGTGCAAAATTTACGTAAGATAGAATTTACGTAAGAAAGAATCATACCATACTGAATATCGTCGTTCCGCCTAGAAAATCCCCTATGTGATAATACTTCATGTTAGAACTCTAACCAGGAAGGCCCAGTCATCTAAAGTTCAGTATTGAATGAACTATATGAACGAAGTGATACTTGTACTGCAGGTCTGTATGTTTCCCTTAACGTTGTTACATTACGGTATTTCGAGGCGCAATGACGATATATAAACTCATACGGTTCGTACAAAACAAAAATATCAACATCAAATTCGAGTCGATGTGCACGTCAGTACTAGATTTACTACTTGAAAGAACGTGTGAAAAATGTACACACTTCAAGACGATACTGAAATTCTGAGAGTTTAAACCGCTAATCTACAACAAAATATGTCACTTTCTTGCAGTGGAAACTAGTAGTTACCGTAGTCTGGTAAAGTAATATGAGGAACAAACAACGGGTATTCAAAATGGGAGAAATTTTAGTGTCGAAGAGAAACGTTACTTTCAAAGCATGATCTCTCCCAACATCTTAATTACTTCGAATATCTTGGTTGAACTGTACTGGAAGCTCCTTTAAATGCACTGTATCATCAACGAAGAATGTACTGTATAATAAACAAAAGGAATTTAATAGAGAAATTGGGCCGGAGGGTTAAATACATAAAAGCGTGATAGATTGTTGGAGTATCAGTTATTAGGCCTGTGCTGTATGCCCTACGGGTGACTATTCAACATTCCACACAACGGGAGGGATATGTTCCGAAACATTAATAACTCACTACTGCAGATTGTTCGTGATGTGGGGGTAATAAGGGAAATATATATGTTTAGCGAAAAACAATTTGCATGTTTTGGAATGCCAGACAACCAAGTGGAATTCACACTGTCATACTTCAAGACCGACAACAGAACTAAATATTAATATAAAATATACATTATGTATGAAAAAGGTGTCTATGGATTTCAAATCTATTGCGGTTATGATCACTGGATATACTCAGTAATATTTTCATGGCTAGGAATATTATATACCAGCAAATGTACACGTGCTTCGCTACGGAATTCTACATTGTATACGGATTTCTCCGTAAATTCCTGTATACCTTTCAGAACCTGCCCACACATATGTGTAGGTCAGTAACACACTCATTTATTACTTCGTAATTCCAGCAAGACGGTTCAAACCTGTACCTGTACTTACAAATGGTTAATTTTCCAATAACCACCAAGGAGCTGCAGGTCTTGGTTGTGAAAAGTTGAAGTGTATCTATCTCCATCAAGGAATGTGAACAGTTTCAGAAAATGACACGAAATAGAGTCCGGAGTGTAAATTATGTCATTCAACTGATGAAATACAGTATAATTGGGATGAATATGAATCTTTAAAAGAACGCAAACTGATTTCGAAAATCTCATGAAGTGAAATAGTGTGTCACCGTCAAAGCTGAAAGATTTCAGCAGTATGTGTCGGTTAACTGTTAAAATGTTGTGTAATTACAGCTACAAATCATAAAGGCACGCAAATTAAGACAGACTTTTCCCGCATCGCACAAATATGTAGCTCGTAAATCTGTGTAAAACAATTTGTATTAATATATTTTTTCGAAATGTGCATTTTTTCCAGCATGAAATTTTTGCTGTTTTAAAAATGGAATCGTCGGTTCTGAAAGGTGTAAAGGTAGTAAGATTACATTAAATTGCATGTCTCTTAACGGTATATGAGAAAACAGCGAGGATACCATACGTTTTATCCGGTGTAAGGTAGGCATTGGGGAAATTATGTTGACAATGGAAGGCTACATTACTCCTGCTGCCAATCACAACCGAGTTTTGGAGTTCCTACTATAACGATAGGCTCACCTGGCAACTGAAATTCACAGTAGAGATGGATATTTTTCATTATAAAGAGTGGACCCTTTTCCTAATGCCAGTCACAAATCGAGTTGGTGAGATTTGATTATAATCGAGAGATACTGCGCTATCTAAAGTATATCAACAATCGAGACACGACTTACCGTTTAGCCACCAATTATCCCGAAACGAAGGTCTGCACCGTCATTAAAATTGCATCCATATTTCGATATTTTCCGGGGCTAACATTTGTACATTTGAGCAGCTTGGAATTCTTCCTCAAAGAAAAGAATCTCCCGGTTTCGGGATTAGCACTCGCATACAGACGGAATAATTAAGGAATAAAGTAATACAGTTAAGGGAGTTGAATTTAACAGAAAATAGAATTGTAACTGAGGACAGCCGTATTGGACAAATATGTAAATATAAAGTGGATGTATTTTAAAAAATTCCCCTCCAAAAATTGTGATTGTACGAGTTATGGATACAAGAAGGCGGTAAGAAAGGAGAAATTTAGATGCAGGGATTCTTAGGTAACCAGATTAGAAGATGACTTATGGTGTAATTACTTAAGCCTAAAGAGGCAAGTCAGGGGCAAGAAATTAAGGCGGAAAACATAAGTAGAATAGAAAAATAGTAAAAATTATAGCAAATGCCAGAAAACACCTAACGCTGTGAGATAATGGGCTACAGTCATCGGTACTGTTCGAATATTAACAAAGAACCTTAGTGCTATTCGAGGACGATTGTAACCTCAAACGTTATTTCACCAATATTCCGCAGAATGGCAGCTTGACTTCTCTCTCGCTTTCTACCCAAGAAAGGACCACGAATTTACAGGAATATTGACGAAAATGGCAATACGTTACTTCCCTGCTGCCAAATACGTTGCTGTGGTCACCTGTAGGTTCGTTACCGGTCTGTCGGTCACTCAATGCAGAGCTTGAGACCCGCAAAAAATAGTAATTTTCTCCGTCATTTGAAGAATAAGCGAAATTAAGTACATAACAATTGTTATTCACAATGAAGGGATATTTTCACATATAATCCACGGATTTTACAGAAAATCAGTATTATAAGAGAAAACGGAAGAAAACCGTTCTAGTTTTCTTATAAATCCCCTGTCTGTTCAGAGATTTTTAAATCATACGGATATCAAAACCTTCTTGGGGATGAGTATAATCAAAGTATGAAGTTTGATTGAGATCTATCCAGCCGTTTCACCATGATGGTGGAATAAACAGAGAAATATACACGAAAAATAAAAACCACTAACTGTCTTGAGTTGGCCTAAGACGGATAAATATCTGAAAAATTGGCAAAACAAACAGAATTACATTGAGCGGCCCACCTAGAACTTTATTTATATAGATTTTTGCTTGTTTGTGAAAGGCGAAACAAGACAAAGAGCTTAAGTTCTCTTGATTTTTCTCGAAGATCTTTGATTCACTGCCTTACGAGAAACGTGATATGTTTACCAATTTCGGAAAGTAATTTTAACAGCGAATTGCTAAAATTACTAGTTCGCAATATTCGCCTGACAAAGCCAGACGAAAGGTTGAAATCAAAGTAGTCTTAATTAGGGTTTTTTATCGTTAATACGAAGTAAATTGAATGATCATCACGTCTAATGAGTAACTAAATTAGGCATAATAAAGCCTATTTTACCATGCCAAAACACAATGTTTCACTGTCTGTTACATCCTTAACTGGAAGATTGGAGGAATCCTATAAAATAACATCAGTTAGACGATTGTATGGAGCTCACCACAACCTCAGGTAGATGAGACATGCTAGGCAAGGATAAGAGTGAGGTAGTTTATTTACTATTCTTTCCCCATTGAATGACTGACACTGTGTGTGGCATATCCTCAGCATTCAAGGTCAGTGGTCATATCTTGAATGTTATTACTTAGAAACCAATAACAAAATGTACAACAAAAGAAAACAGAAAAATACATGTGTGAAGACGATGCAATAGACAGCTTTTATAATACATCTCCTAATAATTATTGTAACCAAGCTGTGAACTGTCTTAGCTTGGTTGTTTGTCCCGATGCATGCGGTTTACTGCATCTCTCTCTTGGCTCATGTGCCTGTACCTCTACAAAAACTCAGTATCATTTATGGCTGTGACAGCATTGAAGCTGATGAGTAACGATATTCGGAGCACGGTTAATTGTTATGGATGCTATGAAAGGTGCTAATCATAGGACCGGTCATACTGTTACAGAATTTTCTTGCCCAATGAAGGAAACAACTACGAACAACTCCACTCCTCTCATGACTTGTACACCTCATCAGGGGCCGTCACCGGTTTTTGCGGTTTGCCTGTAACACCACAACTTCTGATAGAACTATTAGAGGATCTAACCGGCCTCTGGATTTAATAAGTTTTAACGGGTAGTGAATTACCTATTCGATCCTAAGTTCTTTATGTCTTATAAGAGACGGTAGAGAATAAGGAGTGCAGTTTAGACCGGACCTGATTCAATCTTGTGGTTTCTGTTTCCTGTTCCGAGCTTGTTGCGTCTTAGAACATCCATCTGAGCACCAAAATAAACAAGTCTGATAATATATGCTCGTGTAAGACTGCAGAAATATGTGTAATTGAAAATACTACTGGCTACGTAGAGCATTTATCTACCCCGGTCTTCATCATTGTAGATCAAAATTATCACTAGATTACGAAATTAGATGTACTGAGGATGTCAAACCGACTGTGTAGATGTGAAAATTAAAGGCAGATCAAGGGGTTGGAGTCAACTATGAAACATTATGAGAACGTTCATTCTAAATCCTGCTTGTTCTCGTAAAAAATTATTGTACACTCGATTCCGAAAACGTAGAAGTACTTAGTGAAACGTAAAATTATTAATAATATTAATAAATAAAATTGAATGATGTTTTAATCTTTATTATTATTATTATTATTATTATTATTATTATTATTATTATTATTATTATTTAACAGCAACTATCCCCTAAATATTTCACACTTCAGGTCTCAGTACATTAGCATCCTGAAATAATCTAGTACTGTACACACACGTTTAAGGACTTTCAAATCTCAACTCGACTGCTGACCAGCCAGATCTACTGATAAGGATTTTGATTCTGGACTCAGGACTGCTACCTCGTAGTCCATTGAGGCCAAATGTTGAGCTGTCTTTTATAACAGGCAGCAGGGCCGGTCACGAAAGTCAAGCAATACGGCTGAAAGTATCTTTCTCTGACCACGTTACATTCTACTGTATTTTCTGTAATAATGAAAACAATTTTTAGGGGATCTGGATTTTTAAATCACTCGATTGAATCGAATTCGTTTTGCGGTGTTTTATTCCTATTCGGAGTTAGTAACATCTTTGAACATCCGCCTGAACGCCGAGATAAATAAGTCTGAGAGTATTTGGTCGTGTAACATTTGTAGTGGAACATACTAGTGACTGGGGTGAGAATTTGTCTGCCCTGAACTTGATCATTGTAGAGTAAAATAACCCCTAGTTCACGAAATTAGACACAGTGAATGAGTAAAACCGATAGAGAAGATATCGGTTATATGGTATATTCAATAACCAGATTCAAACTCCTCCTTTCTCAGCCAGGCTTGAGACCGGCTACAGTGGAGTTGGGATGACATTTACACCACTAAAATTTCAGTTTTGCATCTCATTAGTGCTTCAGTTATGAAATCAAAATATCATAGTAATTATTTATTTAATTTACATATTTTAAAACCATGAATTCTTCCTCCACCTAGAGGCAGCCCAAGACAAAGAATTCGGCATCAAAAAATCATTATAACTGTAATTCTATCTACTTCTAGTATACAAGGTTGTTTTACCCCTCTAACCTTCTTCTAACATGTGTGAGAAGAGAGAAATGAATGAAGGAGAGTGATTGCGTAGTAAACTTCAGGTAATGTTAGTTCAAGTTCTATGAATTTGAAAACAAATTCCTACATAGCCTTACTTTGTGAAACTTCTAAAGAGCACGTAACGGTAGCTTTTGGACTTATCTCTCATTTACGAACTCTTCTTGAGCACCAGATTACAGGCCTCAACTTCGTTGCCTTTATTAATTACTCACTTTCATTATCTCATGTTATGAATAAAAAGCATTCTGTATTATCCGAGTGTACTTACAAACAAGTATCCACACAGGATGGTTAGCACCAACTACTGCCACCGCATACAGAAGAGGGTAGGGATTAAGCTGTGGAGAAAAATACGCACTTCATGAAAGTGGAGATATCGTGAAATAACAAAAACGACGCAAGGTACCCTCTCCCAACAAATAAGGTGCGTAGATTTCTTCTGTGAATAGATAATGAGGTGTATTATGACCTAGAGTTTTGCAATGAATGTTTTTTATTACAAGCTAGAAAATATTACGCGTAATGATTCCTAATCCCACTATTAACTGTAACTAATTTAAGGGAGCATCCAAATCTCATTTAGACAACAAAGTTGGCAATTGTTCAATCAATCAATCAATCAATCAATCAATCAATCAATCAATCAATCAATCAATCAATCAATCAATCAATCAATCAATCAATCAATCAATCAATCAATCAATCAATCAATCAATCAATCAATCAATCAATCAATCAATCAATCAATCAATCGATTATTTCCAGTTAGGGCTGTCATCTAGCTGGCATGTTTCCTTAAGTGATTCCAAAGAACCGAATCTACATAGGATGGTAAGCACCAGCTTGCCTGACTTTTCGCCGCGTCTGCGAGCATACCATTGTTTGCTGGCTATTTCATATTATCTTCAAGGTCTTTTTGTAGTCACAATCCAGTAGCATTTTTATTACTCTATACAGAATAACATCATGCCTTATCTGTGATTCCAGCTCTTTACTCACATTTTACTCGATTCTGGCTCAGCCCGGTGGTATCTGAAGGTGCTCAAATACGTCAGCCTCGTGTCGATAGACTTACTGGCACGTTAAGTACTCCTGCGAGATTAAATTACCCTTACCGGGCGAGTTGACCATGTGGTTAAGACCGCGCAGCTGTGAGCTTGCATCCGGGAGATAGTGGGTTCGAACCCTATTGTCGGCAGCCCTGAAGATGGTCTTCCGTGGTTCCCATTTTCACGCCAGGCAAATGCTGGGGCTGTACCTTAACTAAGGCCACGGCCACTTCCTTCCCACTCCTAGCCTTTTCGTATCCCATCGTCGTCATAAGACCTATCTGTGTCGGTGCGACGTAAAGCAAATATTTCGAAGTTCATCTAAAGTGTGTGGATTTGTTTTGTACACTTTCTCTTTCAGTGCCCAACAGAGATAAAAATCGCAGGATCTTGCTGGAAAAATCGTGACACTTCTTTCCCGAAAACGACCGCAAAATGGTTTGCACATAGGCCTACCTACAACTATTGATAGTTTCCGAAAAATGTATTGGGCATATTATTCTCTCGCCTATAATAGTGCACCACACTCCTATTTTTGCATCACTCAGGGGTCTTGGTGAAGCTGATTAGGGTTTTCAGTACTCCAATAACGATTATTTTGTGTATTAATATACCCACTTATGTGAAACCACGACTTGCGAAAAGAACATTAGATTAGGGTCAATTTCTCCGCCATGTATCGCATTCAAAACCCAGTCACAAAATAGCATTTGTAATGTACGGTCAACCGGTCTAAGTTCTTGCAATGCAGTAATGCTATACAGCTTTTGACTTCAGTAACATTGTACCCGCTGGAACAGAACCGTAGGAAATTTCCATTTCCTGAGAAAGTCGTCGAAGTGATCTTTGTAGGAGACCTTTCCAGAGCGTTACCAACGTCACCTACAATTCCTTGTGTGATTACTGTATGGTTTATTACGTTTCTTATCAAGAAGACTTGCAGTCTTAAGTACTTTATTTACTAACCTATGAATCGAAGTCCGACCTCGGACTTGAACGTCAAGAAACTTCTCTTGAAATAATCTCCTTACCGCCCTACCACTTTCTGTACAGACGTACGAATCATAAATGACTCACTCAATCAGAAATTCCCGTGCATCGGATTGAGCGGTTCCGCTTTATTTTGCTCACCCGGTATTACAAGTTCAGATAATTTTTCACCTTTAATTCTCTGAGTTGTGTTTTATAAAAATTTAGCCTTCCATTCAACCACTACTTTTTCTCCTCCAATAGCCCTCATTTTCATTAGTACTCTCCCGTAATCTACCCTATCAAGAACCTTGACTGTTTGACTTCCTGAATCTAAATTGTCTGTTTTATCTTGCTGGAATCCTGCAAGTTGAGCCTCACTGGAATGATCTTACCCAAAACCGAACTGTCTTCTGTCAAACTAGTTAAGAATTTTTCAAACGTATCTAATATAACCAGAAAACTTTTAGACTTATTTCATATTAACGCGACCTTGTTGAGTACCAGATTGCGGGCCTTAAATTTTTACCTTAATTTCTCATTTTCATTATATTTTGTTACGAAAACAAATCCCTATGTATTATTATATATTCTTTAGAATATTTATATTATATTGTTTGCTCAGCTGTTAAGGGGTTAAGTTAGAAGATCCTTATTGGTATTGTTGAAACTGAAACTGGACTTTTCGATTATTTTAGTTATTCGACATGAACATTTTACCTGTATGTGTGGCATCCTTTTAGGGAGACCATCCCTTCTCAATATTGCGAGACAGTCCAGTGTTTCTAAAATTTTAAATAGGCTCGCACTTGATAGTATTCGTCATTCTAGGATAGGAAATTTACCACTTGGGTAAAAATGTGGCGACAGATCAGTTTTGGCACCATCGCTTAGCACAGCGATGTTCATGACATTGGGGACATTTGAATTCAAATTATCACTTTAGTTAATGCTGTAATTTTGTGAAAATGCACATAAGGTGATGGGTATGATTTTAGTTCCAATGGAAATAGTGCGATTTCCAGTCGGGTCGAGATATTTTAATCTTAACTGTTAATTCCCTTGCCTCGAAAACTGAGTGCTTGTTATGTCCCCCCCCCCAACAACCCTGAAACTTATACAGCAGTTATAACACTATCGCTTGTATTAGAAAGATGCTGGGTTCGAATCCCACCTTCGGCAGCCCTGAATACGTTTTTCAGTGGTTTCCAATTTTCATACTAAGCAAACGTTGATGGTGTACCTTAATTCTAGCACTTTTCCATTCTTGTGTGGCCGAAAATATTCGATATGTTAGTGTGACGTGAACCAGTAGCAAAATGAAAATTATATAACCTCCACCGCACAAAAACACTCTTTCCTGGACACCACGCTCCCTCGTAGGACGATATACCTTAAAAGGGCTGCACCAGGCTAGCAATAGCCACATGGACGTTCCTTTATTATTCCCTAAATAAATTTTCAACTTATTTATTCAGCACATCAAAGAAATCGTAAGTAGAGAACAGAAATGGCCAGCCGGACATTAATATAATTCTAAGCCATAACCCATCCATTTCCCGTTGGATTCCCTACCATTGAGTTGTGCTGGACTAGGTCGTATCTATTCTATTGAAAATTACCTGAGCAACATGCTGGTGATGACTACTACTGCCCTTGCTTGGTTGAACCACTGTAGAAGTGCGTCATCTAACTCTTTAAATGTAGACTTATTTGAAATTTTACGTTTGAAGGTCCCTCACTAAGCTCCCACTCAAAAAATACTCCAGATTTTTTTTCTTAAAATTGCGGACCTTTTGTACTTGGCTGTTGTCTCTTCCCTCTTTTCCTCTGTAACTCCCGATTTTTGTTTTATTGTTAATTTTTGTTTGCGTTTTTCTGCCATGCTGCGATACAGCTGAAGACCATACAGACTGATTAATAACAGAAATGTCAGTTTTCACAAAGACGCTCGACCGATAACAATGTATACCTTACCGGACTCAACTGACACATGCCACGGTATTTATTGCTGTCATAAATAAAAAAATCATATTTAAAAAGAAAGATATATTAAAAGTCCAGAAATAGTATGATGCAGAACATTGTTATTGATGTAAGTTTTATACTTTTTACTTTTAATTAAACTTTTCGTTGCACGAATAACCCGCAAACCAGATAAACTTCTCGCGATAGATCGGGACTTTATATTGAAGGAACATGTACAGTACTTTGGAGTTTCTCTCGTCTTGAAATAATGGCCTAGCACACAACACGTCACCGCTCAGCTGCGGTCATCACTGATGCTACAGTGGTCAGGTCAATTCCCTGACAGTCCCAGGAGACCTGTGAGTAGATTGCTTTGCCGGAACGAGATTAAGCAATCAACCGGGCCTATATCCGCCTCTCGCCAAAGAACGTGATTGGTTGGGAGGAGCAGTAACGAGCCGCTTGGTTAAAAGTACTGGTCCCCCAGCTCTTACCCACTAACCCCCTCGAATGAGTTTGTGGTTAATCGGTAGTTAAAAGCCTGGAAAACCTCCCTTCTGCACTTGAGTTTCAGTGTAAATACTGATGTTATCTTCCTAATGGATAGGTGCAGTCGAAGACAAGAGATGTCTTCTTCTACATAGAAATATATCGATTTTCTTATTCAGCCCGTATGTTCGTGACTACCTCAGTCGGTCAAGTGGCCAGAAAGCTTTGGTAGCATTGTCATAACGGTATAGCTAGCAAATGGGAGGTGCTTGGTTTGAAATTCGGTGCTTTGTTGTACATTTGACATAATTACTTTGAATGAAAATTCAAGCCTTAGACGTTTTCAGATGTAGGCCTACCTATAGATAGAGCGCTGCACGGATACGGATATCCGCGGTTTTATCCGCGAATATCTGCAAAGTTAGTGCCTTGGTGGATGCAAAGTGTTATGGCAGTGCGGGCAATTTTGCTGATAACTTCTAAACAATTATTTTTTTTTGATTTCCACTCAGCTATACTCCTATTTTTGCCTGTGGTTAGGCGTCCTTTGATATTGATAACGGAAAATGGCGATATATAAAGATCCTTGAGACCATGAAGCCGTAAATCTGACCTAAGCCTAACTGGCTCCTGCCCGCAATTAATGGAAGGAAGGAACAAATTTCAATACGGTGGTAGTTACCACAAGAGAAAATCCCCCATAAACCTGTGACTATAGGGGTTCTGGTGCCAGGTATTAGGTCTATTGTATTATGTTAACAGATCCATCCGTTTCAATACCTTAGGTGTAATAAGCTGTAGTTAAATATTTACAATATCCCCGGATAACCATTCGCGGATATGGATGCGGAGCGGATGGGAATAATAATATTTTGTATATCCGCGCACGGGTCTACCTACAGGTAGAGACTAGTAAACTGGGAACTTCCTCTTCTTCCCCTTTTTCATTTTATTATTCTTTTTCCTGGCCTTTTTCCAATTTTTATTTGGGTTGGCCCTTCACGCGTGTTTGGCCTAGTTTTACGTCATAGATATTCCTGATGCCAAAGCTATGCGGAGGGGTGCATTAACTTTTTTTGTTGCTATTTGCTTTACGTCGCACCGACACAGATAGGTTTTATGGCGACGATGGGACAGGAAAGGCCAAGGGATGGGAAAGAAGCGGCCGTGGCCTTCATTAAGGTACAGACCCAGCATTTGCAAGGTGTGAAAATGGGAAACCAGAGAAAACCATCTTCAGGGCTGCCGACAGTGGGGTTCGAATCCACTATCTGCCGGATGCAAGCTCACAGATGCGCGCCCCTAACTGCACGGCCAACTCTCCCGGTGCATTAACTATTACTAGCTTCTGTAGAGGACGATAGTGCAGTGAGTTGCATGTATATGATGTGAATTAAATCGGAAGAAACACCCTTTCCCCGAGTCAGAGGAATTAATCATACTCAGTTAAAATCCCCGCTCGGACAAAAATCAATCCCGGCATCCTCTGATCCGCAGGTTACCGCGCTGACCATTCAACTAAGACATCGGGATGAAAGAATATAAACTAATAAAATAAATAAACTCAATTATAAAATAATTCACATTTGTTTATTCTTATGCATTAAAATGATTTCTGAGATTAGAAAGGTTTAACTTTTTTTGGATGGATCCAGTTCTCGGCAATAAATACTGTCTTCTTCTGGTCAGGAACACAGATATTTATCTGTTTATACAGACACTCTGTACATTCTTAACGTAGTCAGTAAAATGATCAGGAACCCGGGAGTCCGTACACTGAATGTGAATTGCTCTAGCCTCAACCCACTCATTTTAAGCGAATTTGTGTTGAATTCATTTGTAACAGTTCGCTACTGAGTCTAATGAGACCCTTCATTTAGCGTATTACGTGAGTGCAATGCACGAAAAATAAACTATACCTTAAATACATCATTAACTAAATACGAGAATACATTATATTATAAATACGAGAGTATGTTATATTTAATTAATCATTGGAAATGCGAAGACTATTTCCAACACCATGCCAGGAAATGGGGTCAATGGGGTTCATCAATTTGAATAGGCTAAGGGATTACGTAGGATGTTAGCAATCGGTTCAATAGGCCTATCTTGTATGTAATGCAATGAGAGAGGAATAAGATAAACATTTTCCTGTCCGGCGACATCAATAATGAATTCAGATCCCAAACAATAAAATATATTCTCACATCCTAACACAAATTTGTTTACAACATGTTAATATTACTTCTCGGGTATTGTCGAGTTCCCTCTGTGTTCAGTTATGTTGGGCTGAATTACTGTCCCAGCCATGTGATCTCCTGTTTTCCTCCCGTTATGGGGTTGAAAAATCCTTGATCAGCACTTTCCACATATAGCTGCAGTTTTCGGAAACAGCTAACTTGGGTGGTTCAATGCAGATATTCTGAATGAGGTTGTTGATGATGATTATGATAATTGTTGTTATTATTATTATTATTATTATTATTATTATTATTATTATTATTGTTGTTGTTAATAGTATTACTAGTTCCTAACTAGACGGCTCATGACAGATACACACTATGGTCATAGAAATAGTGTACTATTCTGACTGATTTCCAATTGCAATTTTCAAAGTTCTTCATTGGCTGTTATGAGCGTGAACAAAATTACATGCTTGCTCCGCATAAATATCCAAAGTATTCGAAAACCACACCCAGTGTTATAGCAGTATGGATTTTTCTCTTGTTTGGACGCGAACAGCATACATCATTGCCCTAAAACCGAACGTCACTCACTAACAATACAAAAGTTTTATTTTTTATTGTTGCTAATAATCGTACCTTTCTATGGGATATGAAGCTCATTTATTACATACGTCCAATAAGAGCTTCAATTTGTTAGTGTTTTCAAATGAGTTATAGTTCATTTATTCTCCGCTGTCCCATAAAATGAAATTATCGACTTCATAACAGCATTTGTTTCACAATTGCTACTTATAACATTACTGTGACAATAACAATAACACCGGAGCCGAAGACACTACTCTCCTATCAATAACAGCAATAGTGGAGTCAGAAAATTATAAATTGGATCAGGTTAATATTTAAAAAAATGGCGTGTAGTCTTCCCTGAGGCTTTATGCAGGTGTTTCATGTTGGAGCCAATGGGTAACCTGCGTGTCTCTGTGGATTGGGCTCTACTTAGAATTAAGTCTAGTGTTGAAGACGGTAAAAAAAACCAGTCCCAGAGCCATAGGAAATAGCAAATAAACAATAATATCCCCAACATGCCCAGGAATCTATCCCGGGAAGCGTTGGACCAATGACAAGCACGCTAACCAGTTTGTCGAACGCAGCAATAGTTGCAAACAAACCTAATCTCATTGCCATAAATAAACCGCATAAAAATACGAATTAGAGCAAAGTATTAGAAATTATCTTGTTTGCTAGATGCTTTACGTCGCATCGACACTGATAGGTCTTATGGCGACGATGGAACAGGGAAGGGCTAGGAGTGGGAAGGAAGCGGCCGTGGCCTTAATTAAGGCACAGCCTCAGCATTTACCTGGTGTGAAATGGGAAACCACGGAAAACCATTTTCAGGGCTGCCGACAGTGGGGTTCGAACCTACCACCTCCCGAATACTGGATACTGGCCGCACTTAAGCGACTGCAGCTATCGAGCTCGGTTAGAAATTATCTTATTCATACAAATTTTCATGTTCAATAACGTCGAAGGATCCAAGTGCAGTGCCAAGTACATTTGAGTCCTAAACTCCTATAACTTGAAATCCAAGATCCAAGGGAAATCCTGCAAGTACAGTGCGTGGCCTTGTCAGGAGAAAATCAAACGTCTCTTGAAATAGTAAGTAGTTACTGTGTTCTCTCACAAACAAGAGTCATACCGAAAACAGGACACAAGGATATACCGGATAGTGTTGAGAACTCCATGCACTGAAAATCCTAAAAATTCATGATGATATCCGCAATAAAATACCCACATGTGCCCTAAAAACGAGCCTGCATGGCTCAGGCGCAGCGCGCCGGCCTCTCACCGCTGGGTTCCGTAGTTCAAATCTCCGTAATTCTATGTGAGATTTGTGCTGGACAAAGCGGAGGTGGGACAGGTTTTTCTGCGGGTATTCCGGTTTTCCCTGTCATGACTCATTCCAGAAAAACTCACGAGAATTATTTCATCTGTCAGTCGTTAATCATTGCCCTAGAGGAGTGCGACAGGCTTAGAAAGTCAGCAGAATTTCTGTCGCCGGGCTGAGTGGCTCAGACGGTTCAGGGGCTGGCTTTCTGACCCCAACTTGGCAGGTTCGATCCTGGCTCAGTCCGGTGGTATTTGAAGGTGCCCAAATACGTCAGCCTAGCACTTAAAGGAACTACTGTGGGACTAAATTCCGGCACTTCAGCGTCTCCGAAAGCCAAAGTAGTTAGTGGGACGTAAAGCAAACATTAAAATTAATTAACAGTTTCCATCCTCGCCGCTAGTTGGGGGCTTCATTAATTCCATCCCTGAACCTTTTGAATGACTGGAAACAGGCTGTGACCGGGCGAGTTGGCCGTGCGCGTAGGGGCGCGCGGCTGTGAGCTTGCATCCGGGAGATAGTAGGTTCGAATCCCACTATCGGCAGCCCTGAAGATGGTTTTCCGTGGTTTCCCATTTTCACACCAGGCAAATGCTGGGGCTGTACCTTAATTAAGGCCATGGCCGCTTCCTTCCAACTCCTAGGCCTTTCCTATCCCATCGTCGCCATAAGACCTATCTGTGTCGGTGCGACGTAAAGCCCCTAGCAAAAAAAAAAAAAAAAAAAGAAACAGGCTGTGGATTTTTCATCTTTGAGTCTGTACGCTTACTCTTGTATACGATAGGTGAGAGCACAATGCACTAGCAACATAACATGGAATATTCATGTTTTAAGCTGTATGGATAAACACATTTTTCTCACACTTTCTTACTATTCAACCTAAACTGATTTAGTAAAACTGTCCATTTCTATAATTTTACCGGATTTTACATCCTGTCCGTAAAAATATACACAAGTACAGAAAATGTATTTTTAGCATGACAAGAAGTGAGGGGATAAACTTTAAATTGGGCAATAAGCTACGATTAATGTCCGCATCACCATCAAAACCTTCAAGTATTTCTCCAATTTGTCTTAGTTTATTATGTCTACCACCGGGCGAGTTGGCCGTGCGGTTAGGGTAGCGCAGCTGTGAGCTTGCATCCGGGAGATAGTGGGTTCGAACCCCACTGTCGGCAGCCCTGAAAATGGTTTTCCGTGGTTTCCCATTTTCATACTAGGAAAATGCTGGGGCTGTACATTAATATAATATAATATCTATCTGTTGTCGGTGTGATGTAAAGCAAATAGCTCATTATGTCTACCTTTTACCCTCTTCTGCATGCTCTGCCCACTCGGTATAACATTACCATGATTACCGCATCATTGCCGCTTTACAATAATTAAGGAAGGTCTGATCCATGTTATGTGTTTAGGTGAAGTCTAAAATGCTCGAAACCGGTATTCGCCACGAGAGATTGTTTCATAAGCGAAATATACTCCTAAATCGAAATATGCATAAATATCCAAAAATACACTAATGGGCATAAACGAACATGCTTCAAACATCTTACTTTAAAATGAAACATATAATTACATGGTCTTATTAAGATGAGACTGCATACAAATAATGTATTTACATATATTTCTCAACACAATTCATTATACAGTCGAGCCTCTGAAGTCCGGCACTTCGTCAGTCCGACATGTTCAGTAGTCCGACATGAGTCCCGGCCACGTTATATTTTCATTGTCAGAGACATTTCTAATTATTAACATTATTGGGTTTATGTCCGACTAACTACTTTTATGATTCTTTGGAGACACTGAAGTGCTTGGTTTTTCTGCGGGAGTTCTTTTACGTGTCGGTAAATCTACTGATACAGGCCTGACGTATTTGAGCACCTCAAAATACTACAGGACTGAGCCAAAAACGAACCTGCCAACTTGGGCCCAGAAAGCCATTGCCTTAACCGTCTAAGCCGCTCAGCCCCGCCAGAATAAGTTCAAAAAATATTTTTAAAAGCAAAACAAAACAAAGAATTACGATTTCATTTTCCTGGGTATGCCTATTGTTTCAGAACATGGACTTTGAAGAAATACTCATGGTTATGAATTCTGTTCAATACGTAACATGTCGTTTAAAGTTTATATTTTAATAAATTAAATGCTCTCATTTAAACAACTCTGTTTTTTTTCACTGAACGTCCAATAATGCGACATATCTCCATAATCCGACAAGGCTCAATCCGTATGTGTCGGACTGAAGAGACTCTACTGTAGCAGCAACGACAGTACACTATTGTATTGGACAGCTGTCTATAGTTTAAAAATCCTAAATACTGAATAAGCCAGTGAAACTGATGTTGTATATCAACAGAAATTTTACTGCAGAATGAAAAACAAGGATGATTGAATAATAGTAATAATAATGAATAGTCCCACGAGAGAAAATAGAATGTGGATTAAGAGGAGAATAGCGGACCTCTACTCATGCTGTACGCAGGAGACGCCTGTATAATGAACAGTGAGAGACTTAAAAATATTATTTAAAGTAATCAAGTCAAAGAAGATCAAAATTAACTGGCTAGGAATAAACTAAGGCGGATCTTCAAGAAAATAATATCACGGTCGACATCTTAGAAGATCGTGGAGCCTTTGGTACAATAGTATCCAAGCACGAATTCGTGGGAAAACCTAGAAGGAAAACTGGTAGGAAGTGGTTCACAGAACGCAAGATGCAACACAGTGCATTCATAAAGAGATTTAGGGAGGATAAGAAGGTCAAAATCATCAGGCCAACGAACAAGTTAAAACGCGCACTTTGAATGTCCATAACGAAATAATAATAAGAAAATAATAAGTTCCTAATTTGGAAAACACTTAAATTTCATCATGTTTCCACATCTTAGAAGATCGTGGAGCCTTTGGTACAATAGTATCCAATCACGAATTCGTGGTAAAACCTAGAAGGATAACTGGTAGGAAGTGGTTCACAGAACGCAAGATGCATAAATGGTATAAATCTCTGTACAATAATATCACCAGTGTCGAGAAATTCGTCTCCTTTTACGTCTAACGATGACGTTTATGATGCACCAATGATCCCACTCCAATTAATTCTGTGACTTTTGGTATACGAACATCTCAATAAAGACGATCAAATACGTCGATGACGTGCTTCCTGCTAATCGGGTTCGAATAAATCTAGAAATTCTGGTACAGGTGGTAAATACCACTTAGAAGAAAATAACTTGCGTCTCAACGTTAGAAAAACAGAACACTTGTAGCGTAATCTACAAATCGATTACATCCCAAATTGACTTCCAGGATCAGTTCACAGTAGTATATTATGAATATTATATAAATATTATAAATTCCCTGCTCATCTGGGATGACAAGACGCTTCTGAGCGTCCAAACCAAATCAAACCCCGTGGCGCAACAACGCCGAAGGGCCATGGCCTACCAAGTGACCGCTGTTCAACTCGGAGGCCTACAGATTAAGAGTAGTCGTGTGTTCAGCAAGACGGATCCTTCCGGCCGTGATCCTTGGCTTTCTAGATCGTGGCCGCTATCTCACCGCCAGATATCTCCTCAATTGTAATCACGTAGGCTGAGCGGACCTGAAATCAGCCCTCAGATACAGGTAGAAATCCCCGGCCTGGCCGGGGATCGAACCCTGGGCCTCCGGTTAAGAGGCAGGCACGCTACCCCTACACCGCGGAGCCGGCTTCTGAGCGTCCAAGGATGAATTAAATCCGTATGATTGAAATAGCGCTAAGTCACTTGTGTGCTGTGTAATAAGAGGGCACTCATTTATTGCAAAAAAAAAAAAAAAAAAAATACAAATGCATGGCTCATTCAACCAGTGGTGCTCTACAGCTCAGACTACTGGCATATTTCAATGAACCAACAGCTACCTCTTCTTGAATTGGAAATGAAAGGCCGTATTAGTCACTGTGTCTTAGGGATCTTGAGCACATCAGAAATGAGAACGTTAAGAATTAAATAGACTTCGCCCTTATTTCAGAAGTGATGCGAAGAAAAGTCCTGGGTGGTATGACCACGTTATGAGAAGTCTTGAGAATTAGGTTGTGAAGACGGCCCTCTGATACGGCTCAGGAGGAACCTGGCCCCATGGTCATCCCATGACACGGTGATTTGATCGCATCAAAGAAGGTATGCCAATTACCATGGGCGTCACCATTGATTATATGAAGACTGCGAACAGTTAAGTGAACTCTGGAACGTAACTTTAAACGTTTATAAGGAGATGATTATGATGATGATGATCATAATGATAATAATAATCATAATCATAAAAATAGTCTTCCTTTTAATATTGAAATTCTAGTTAAGGGCTTAATAAAATGTCTTTCCAATCAGATCATTAATGATTCCCTCCGTGAAACTGAAGCGAAAGTTCCAACTAAGTTTAGCACAATGACGGGCATAATATTGCTTGGTAAAAGGTAAAACTAGATCCAGGACAGTTAGGAGGAGATCTTGGCTGCATCGCAGTATACGTCACTGAAACTGGGTTAATTTTGTAATTCTTTAACTTGAGTTCAATATCTTTGTTTTACGTACATGACTATCAAAACCGTCGTCGTAATTGTGCACATACCGTGTAATATTTAAATATAATTTAATGTATGTGTATGTATGTTTAGTCCTCAGCCCGAAGGCTGGTTGGATCCTCAACACTTCCGCCATCAGCTGTCATATTTGGCCTAGGCATCACTGAAGAGGCGTATCAGGGAAATGATGAGTGAGGTAGTTTCCCGTTGCTTTCCTCACCGAGCCAGAAGTTGCTATTACATATCAATCTGCCAAGCCCACTGAAATGCATGCACCAACTGACCCTATGAGCAATATTTTCACACCATTCATAGCAGGGACTGGCTGCAGAAGGAATGACATTACTAGCATCACTCATACCTCAGTCACTTTCATTTTGTCAAAGCCAAGGATAAAGCTGAGACAGATCAATGAAAGTAACAAAATTGCTCTAGCCCATACCAGAAGACATAGTGCACTGTAAACACTAGGTCCCGCCAGCAAAGGTACCTTACATAAATTTTAATCTGTTTTAATATTATCAGTATAATTTCTAATGGCATTTAAATATAAGTAGAATAATATGCGAGTGTCGTATTTTTTAACTAGGTTATTATTACATCTGACCTTTCATGTCTTTCTTCAAGAGTAAAAGACTCGTAATGTATTATCGATTCACTCATCAACTTTAGACATATTTTAGGTTTATGGTCATGAGCTAAGATTTTCATTTAGAAAATTAGTTTTAGTGTTAAAACTGAGTTTTATCAGTAGAGAAGAGTTGGGTACGATAGGACACTTATGTTTTTATTTATTGTTATTAATTATTAATACGACTTCTGTCATGAGGAGTCTGCCTCGAAGAACAAGTATATCGATTGCAAAACATTGTATGTCTTTGAATGCCATTGGTGAAATAAATAGAATATCTCAGAGATAACAGAACAGAGGGTTCAAAAATAAATTATAAAACACAGTATGACGTAAAGCTCGTCAACTGCTACACAAATGATTGTGAAGTATAATTAGTGATTTTATTGCGGCGATAGGGATGCCGTGAAGTCATACCCTATTCAAAACAAGATACTCCCACAGTTGAACGAGAAATTTAGGGATTATGAGTCTATAGAGACGGACGGAGATGTAGTCCATTTGATATTTGCATTTAGCCTATAACAGTTTACGGTTGGCTGATAAATTGACTTTACTGCATCCACCTCTTCTGGCTGGCCAAGCGTACTGTATGATCTAAAAGCAGTCTTTTCTTGTTAGCTGGTTGAAAGGCTTTCATGTCCATAAGCCTGTTATTCCCATCGGTAGCCTGGCCGGAAACAGCGTCGTGCATTGTGAGACATGTTATCTCAGTGCGTACACAATCATGTGCCGTATCGAATGATGGACGGACTTTCTCATTACCTCCCCATGAGGACAGGCACCAAGGACATGGGCGAGAGTTACGTGCTCTCTGAGCCAATGCTCACAAAGGGCGCTCTCCTGGGATCTTTCTGGCAAGGAGTTCGACTCCATGGCTAAATTGTTAGAGTGCTGGCCTTTGGTCACAGGGGTCCCTGGTTCGATTCCGTGCAGGGTCGGGAATTTTAACCTTAATTGGTAAATTTCGCTGGCACGGGGGCTGGGTGTATGTGTCGCCTTCAACATAATTTCATCCTCATCATGACGCACAGGTTCCCTACAGGCGTCAAATAAAAAGACCTGCATCTGGCGAGCCGAACGTTTCCTCGGACACTCCCGGCACTAAAAGCCATACGCCATTTTTTCTGGCAAGGAGCGAATTGCTCAAACATTCGCCGTCATTTTGATGGCCTCTCTACAATCCGCACAAAATAAGCCTCGGCGAACTTGTTCCCTGACGTTTATTCCTGGAAGAGCAAAATGCCCCTTCCTTTTTGCGGCATCTTTTTCATGACTGAACTTCTCTGTGTCGTAGTATCTACGGAAAGTTTCTGATATTGGAAAATGGTTACTTTTGAACATAACCTTGTCATTTATATCTACGCCTACTTCTTGTAATCAACTAATACGTTCCTTCCTCTAGTTCCTAGTTGCATTAATGTAGATAGTATTTGTCTGCGTTAATTTACTGCAAATATTGGTATACGGCAGTTTGGCTTCCTAAATATCCACAAATGAATCAAGATGTTTGTACTTCATTTCGGTATAGACCATGTGATCTGAAACGTCTGCTGGTAGATGTAATATTTCTTTAGTTCCTCTCTTTTACATTTTATCCGAGTCTATCAGAAAATTTTGAGGAATTTTGTTCAGGGGAGTAACGTGGAGTGTGTAATTGAGAATAGGTTATACTGAACTCTTTATGACTGAAAGTTCCTGACCAGACTGCAACAATTGTGAGCTTTCAAAGACCTCAATATTGTTTCGTGTCTTATCAAGTACAACTTATCGATCGAGTTTAATCCATTAAAGAATTCACCCCTAAGTAGAGAATCGAAGTTCCATTGCACCGTGATTTAACTTCCCAGTCATCATTTATGGTAATATTCTCCTCCATCATTTTTTATTTTTTATTTTTAAGACGAGCTGATTATGAAGCGCTGATGTCCAGAACGGTTTCCATAAATCTTCCTCTGGTGATCTGATATAGTTCAGCGATGATTCAATGTTTTCTTTTTAATATTACCGTATCACCGCGAAACACGTTATAGTGAGATGGTGGATAACCGTAATTCACTGATAACCCCTTCACAATATAATATATTGGTATTGGTGTTAATTGGCGCCGGAAAAAGAAAGAGAAGCCTTGTAGCACACCACGACTAATTTTGACAGGATTTGTTCCCTGTTTTCGGGTTTGTATCCGTGTTAACGTTATTGCCTTGCAGAACTCCACCTGCTTTAGGGCGATTTAAAAAGATTTCAATGTGATATGTAGGTGCGCATGTTCGACGTTATCAAAATCTTTGTAAATGTCCAGAAATTTAACCCAATATGCGTCATATTCTTATCTAACGCGCCGTGAAAGGGCTTCCAAAATCTTTGTATTTATGTGCTGTGAAATTCCTCCTATTATCATAAAACAAAATGTAGTTCAAAATCTATCAAGAACTTTTTTCAATGATTCGTCTAATAACTGGGCTAATTGCAAATGGACACCAGTTACTGGGATCGTTTATAAACTAGAATTGCATGGTCTTTCTTGAAGGTCGATGGAACTACCCCTGTTGTTAACATTCTAGTTGCTATGATTGCGATTATCTCTAACACATTCATTTCAATACAAAAGAAATGAACAAAACATTCATTAGAGCATCTTAAAGAACATAGGGCACTGTAGAAGAGATGAAATTTTCTAGTAAAATACAGTATGCTAAAAATTGAAATGTTTTATTTTGTGCTGATTTCTAAACGTGTGGGTAATACCAGGTAATCAAATCAGGGTCATCACTAGTGTAATTATAGGGTGTTTCCGTTGAGAAGCACTTTCTTGTAATTGACTGCGCTTGTCACATTCATAATGTAAAGTTGCACTTCGCAAATTAGTACAACTTTCCTGCGCCCAATCCATACACTTTTCACACTGGATCCAGTCCTCCTCGAGGCATTCGATGGGACGCTGAACAGTCCTGCCCTTCCTCTAACACATGTTTTTCTTAATAAAAGTCTCTTAGAGGAAATTTCGTATTCTATACAAAAAAAAGCAACCCATCCTGTTACCTTAGTCTTCGGATTTCACTTCCATAAAAAGGCCTGTAATAACAAAATATTAATTATTTCTTTGTCCGGCGCTACCTGACCCAGTGCTGCCCATTCTTACCCGACACACAAGGGGATGAAATATTCTCCTTTCTATATACAGTGATTTCAATTTTAATTAATAGTCTGTATTGACTTACGTTACACTTGGCTGAATGGTTAGCGTACTGGCTTTCGGTTCATAGGGTCCCGGGTTCGATTCCCGGCTGGGTTGGGGATTTTAATCGCTTCTGATTAATTCTTCTGGCTCGGGGACTGGGAATTTATGTCCGTCCCAATACTCTCCTCTTAATATTCATACAGCACACTACACTACCAACTACCACAGAAACACGCAATAGTGATTACATCCCTCCATATAGGGTTGGCGTCAGGAAGGGCATCTGCCATAAAACAGGGCCAAATCCACATGTGCGACACAGTTCGAACTCGTGAACCCACAAGTGTGGGAAAAAGGTAGGAAAAGAAGAAGAAGTATAAGAAGAAGAACTGACTTTCGTTACACTAGTATTCATATAAGTGTAAAACGTGCAAGTACCGGTAAATGATCCACCGAGTTCGATAACTGCAGTCGCTTATGTGCGGCCAGTATCAAGTATTCGGGAGATAGTGGGTTCCCACCCCATTGTCGGCAGCCCTGAAGATGATTTTTCCGTGAATTCCCATTTTCACACCAAGCAAATTCTGTGGCTGTACCTTAATTAAGACCACGACCGCTTCCTTCCCACTCCTAGTCCTTTCCAGTCCCATCGTCGTCATGAGACTTGTTTGTGTCGGTGTGAAGTAAAGCAACTTGAAAAAGAAAGTAAATGATTCACCTGAATTTGAGCGGTGATGTCTTGATTAATAATATAGACACATGGCCACACATAGAAAAGCACGAACAGCAATGCACCTTCTACGCATGAAGAGATACGCGCTCACACGTCTGGTGGAAGACTTCTAGACACACGCAGAAAAGAATTCCTATCTTATGGAGTTTTCCAGAAATTTAAAGTGTCCTGACACAGCCGCTCTACGTTCCTGTACAACTTTACCGTGTGAATTCCTAATGTTAGGCTATGGAATCGCAGACAATAACGTGCAGTTTCGGAAAGTGGGCTAGAGTTCACCGTATTATACTAGACTTAACTAAAGTTGGCGTCTGACAGGAAAGGTTGGAGGGAGGAGCATTACACGTGTCATTTCACGATGTTGCCACATTCCAGCATTCCTTTCTACATGCTTTTACCCCTCGCTTCCGGCTCACTTGTTCCCTCCTTCATTCTGACCGCTGTGATCTGTTGTAGACTACCTGGCCCGGCGGTGCCGCCCATTTGAGATCACTCTTATACAAACAATCAGGTTCTTATCAGAGACACTGAGAGGTTTGGCAACTCCCAGCAAGACGAGCTGCCCTGAAGTTCTATCTCCATGGCAACCGCAGTCGTCCCACCCTCGTTTCCATGGCAACCACACAGCCACTCCCTTTATCCCGCCTCGGCAGGCTGTAAGCGGACTTCCCTCTAAGAAATGTCAGACGCCAACTCTTATTATTAGCAGTATAGGAATACAGCGTTATTACACAAGTGAAGATTTTCCCGATTCCTGGAGGTAACTTATAGAAGAATGCACCCTGGCGTTCAGTTGGCTTCAAAATATTTCAACCTATGATCTACACATGTGAACAGGCAAAGTGTTTCAGAGTTTTATATACAACAACATTGGCAGCGAGTGCGATGTATTCTGTAAAGAACGAATGAGAGTGGATTTAATGCTGAAGGAACATCATTTCCTTTAAATTGAAGTGTTATGATACAACATACCTGACAAAAATAAGACTAATCGGACATTTCCCAGTGTCAGATTTAGAAATTTGAGACTAAAATTACTAACAATCAAGGAATGTATTACATTTAATCAGTAATGTTTAAGCTCAATTTAAATCCAAAATACCTCAGCATGAAACGTAACAACTTCTCGGAATCTAGTCAACGGGAATTTATAATAGAAAGAAGGAAAAACTGAACTCAAGTGTTTACATGAGAAGGAAATGAAAAAGCAATCCACCTTCATGTACCCATTGGATATATACTGCCCGGTAGAATAGAATTACTTTAGATTGCATGTTTACGAAGATATGAGAAATAAAGTAGAGAATAAACGGAATACCATACGAAAAAAAAATACGTAATTTAAGTAATCAAGATAATTGTGTTAATTTCGACAATAAATTGAACATCACTAATCCCATCGAAATTACCTTGCTAAAACTTGGTTCTGTAAACAGGAGTTCTAGAAACCTATCCTAAATTATTAATAACCGAAACTTAAATAGCATTTCATAGAACACCTACTAAAACCATCGGACATCTGGTGGCAAATCGAACTGAGAAAACAAACCGGTTAAAGAAATAGAAGGAAACAGTACACAAATCCAGTTCAAAATAAACCTAATCGTAACAAAAACAGATAATGTCAGCAACAATACAAATAATTACACTAAAAGCTGTCAATTAAAAAAATGAAAATCATAAAAGAAATAACGAAGGATCCCACGAGAACTTTAACAATAGAGTAAACGAAGAAAATGAGAAGCACAAATTAACTAATATGAATTCACAATGCGCCATTTTAAAGTCTCTCCCAGAAATCCATAAAGAAAATCATCGTATTAGGCCTTCTGTTGCAACAGTCCGATACTTCAGGCTGCTAAATTTCTACTTAAATTTTTGCTGGAACACATCATTATTGATATTAGTAGACCGATTTCTAATACATTAGAAACAGTTATAAAATGCAGTCAAGAGAAATTGTCAAGGGCGCTATAACTTATTGGTGTCTTAAGCTGGCCCCGCGGTGTAGGAGTAGCGTACCTGCATTTTATCCGGAGGCCCCGGGTTCGAATCCCGGCCAGGCCAGGGAGTTTTACTTGGTTCTGACGGCTCGTTCGAGGTCCACTCATCCTACGTAATCTAGATAGCCTATATCTGACGGTGAAGTGGTTGACCCGGTATAGAAATCCAAGAATAATGGCCGAGAGGATTCGTTATGCTGACCACATGACCCCTCATAATCTGCAGGCGTTCGGGCTGAGTAACAGACACTTGGTAGGCCATGGCCCTTCGGGGATGTTGTGTCATGGGGTTTGGTTTGGTTTCATATTGGCGTCTTACCACGTTACAATCCTGTCTTCGAACATTGCAATAAAAGAAACAATGGAGCTCAAAGAAGAAAATTAAAAGGAGCAAGTTAAGTCAAACAGAAATAAATTAAATCCTGTGTATACTGGCATTAGTGTTTATAATTATTATTTTACTTATAATGGAAAATGTTATCAACAAGATACTGGAATTCGAATAGGATAAAAGATTAAAATGGTACACAATGTGATATTTGCTACATGTCTATTTGCTTGAAGGTAACTGTAGTTTCTTTTCCTTTGAAATATCCAGCACTAATTGACGGAGATAGTTCTTAATACAATTCATGTTATGTGCCTGTATTGAAAAATTCATACTACTAAGTGTACTTGGGTTGATGAAGTATGTCTGCAGGAACTTGATGTCACCTACTCTTATGTCGGTAACACAATATACTTAAAATCTGAGAAAGAACTACTGTATTTGCGAATGTGACACCCTTCTCCCTCACTTATTAAAAGAATCCTTAATTACCTGAAAACCGTAATCGGTTAGGTCCCTCTTCCTCATCCGGCAGGTTCAGATCAAAGGAAGATTAGTTAACTGCTGACACTAATGTTTCCACTCTAAGTTATTACCCGCAAGACATCATGCTAATTGCGGTGCAGACACAGGTCTCGGTTATGCGCATTCTCTCTGTGGTTCTCTGACATTGGACTAGTCCTTTTAATCTGGCTAAGTTGTAAGACTATTACGCCGGTGATGTCAAGAATTTCAACAGAGCAAAATGGATTGGACAGCAACTGGATACTTTCCAAAACTTTAGAAGCTCCTGTTACACTCCTTTTCTCTCCAGCTATATTAAAAATTTCCACTGTGCTTGCTAGCTTGCGACTGTCGGAAAATTGAACACGATGGCAACGCCTGAGTGAATATATTCAGTCTACCTTAAAGACAGGAGAAGTCCCATCCGATTTTCGGCAGAATGTTGTTATACCTATTCCCAAGAAAGCCGGTGCTGACAGGTGTGAAAACTACCGCACTATTAGTTTAGTATCTCATGCCTGCAAAATTTTAACACGTATTATTTACAGAAGAATGGAAAAACAAGTTGAAGCTGAGTTGGGGGAAGATCAATTTGGCTTCAGAAGAAATGTAGGAACACGTGAAGCAATCCTGACTTTACGTCTGATCTTAGAGGATCGAATCAAGAAGGACAAGCCCACGTACATGGCATTCGTAGATCTAGAAAAGGCATTCGATAATGTTGATTGGACCAGGTTATTTATGATTCTGAAGATGATAGGGATCAGATACCGAGAACGAAGAATTATCTACAACCTGTATAAAAATCAGTCTGCAGTGATAAGAATCGAGGGCTTTGAAAAAGAAGCAGCAATCCAGAAAGGAGTGAGGCAAGGCTGCAGTTTGTCCCCTCTCCTTTTCAATGTTTACATAGAACAGGCAGTAAAGGAAATCAAAGAGAAATTTGGAAAGGGAATCACAGTCCAAGGAGAGGAAATCAAAACCTTGAGATTTGCCGATGATATTGTTATTTTATCTGAGACTGCAGAAGATCTCGTGAAGTTGCTGAATGGTATGGATGAAGTCTTAGGTAAGGAGTACAAGATGAAAATAAATAAGTCCAAAACAAAAGTAATGGAGTGCAGTCGAACGAAGGCAGGTGATATAGGAAATATTAGATTAGGAAACGAAGTCTTAAAGGAAGTAGATGAATATTGTTACTTGGGTAGTAAAATAACCAACGATGGCAGAAGTAAGGAGGACATAAAATGCAGACTAGCACAAGCAAGGAAGAGCTTTCTTAGGAAAAGAAATTTGCTCACTTCAAACATTGATATCGGAATTAGAAAGATGTTTTTGAAGACTTTTGTGTGGAGCGTGGCATTGTATGGAAGTGAAACATGGACGATAACTAGCTCAGAAAGAAAGAGAATAGAAGCTTTTGAAATGTGGTGTTATAGAAGAATGCTGAAGGTGAGATGGATAGATCGAATCACGAATGAAGAGATACTGAATCGAATTGGTGAGAGGAGATCGATTTGGTTAAATTTGACGAGAAGAAGAGATAGAATGATAGGACACATCTTAAGACACCCAGGACTTGTTCAGTTGGTTTTTGAAGGAAGTGTAGGTGGCAAGAACGGTAGGGGTAGACCAAGGTATGAATATGACAAACAGATTAGAGCAGATGTAGGATGCAATAGTTACGTAGAAATGAAAAGGTTAGCACAGGATAGGGTGGCATGGAGAGCTGCATCAAACCAGTCTATGGACTGATGACTCAAACAACAACACCTTAAAGTCTTCCTTTTTCTGGTGGAGTAGTTCCATTTCATCTCCTATAAATCATGTGTTATACTGAGAGCTACTTCCTTAATACGCTAGATATATTGTGAATCACTCATAAGGATATTATATCGCTATTATCATAATTATTACTACTTTCAGCCGTCTTCGAAGTATTGATACTCCAGTCCCAAAGGTCAATGGTTCCCTTCTCACCTCTAATACATACAATCGGGCTGGAACGGGAGCGAGAAATATAGCACCCAGATCCATTTCCCTTTTGTTTTTCTATTATTCCTTTAGATCTTTTCTATAGCCTTCGCAGTAAATTACGAATGACAATCCATCAAAAAATACACTATTAAACAAGTTCGATGCATTGTACAGCTGTGTGACTAAAAGCTTACATTGAGGACATTATGGGTTTGAACCCCACTGTCAATAGTCTTGAAAATTGTACTCCATGGTTTCACATTCTCACGCCAGATAAATGCTGAGGCTTTCCTATTTAATTTTAGCCGAAACACTGTGTTAGTGTAACGGTAAAACATTAGAAAACATAATAAATAAATAAACAAATAAATAAATAAATAAATAAATAAATAAATAAATAAATAAATAAATAAATAAATAAATAAATAAATACAGTACATAAATAAAAAGTCAACTTACTTCGTAGATATCAGAGGTCTTGGAATGTCTAAATTTCACTTAAATTTCTTACGTAATCGAATCATTTAAAATGACATTCTCTAGTTTACTTCTGTGGTCGTGAGCACAGTCCGTCTCATTTGAATGTTGAGAGGCGTTCCAAGTCCAAATGCTCTACCTGATGAAACGTGATTTTTAAGGTGAATATTCGAATTCGGTAACAAATGGGATTCAGACTTCGGCTGACTGGATGTAGAGATCATGCTCCCTACACATATGTTACACTTGTAGTATTATCGGATGAAACGTTTATTCCTATAAACATATTTTGTGAAAAGCGAGGAGGAAAAATATTTTTGTCGAGGTAATTGTGTCCACTGTCTTTGTCCCGTTGGTGTAAATCAAGAGTAGATTTTTTCCCTATTTTTATGAATTCCATATTGTCCCTATCATGCTCGGAAGAGAAACACTCATTTCGATTTACACACCTCCATCTCCCCATCATAGCCATTACTTCGACCCAGGCCGGCAAGAATAGAGACTGACAAACAATATTACAATAATTTAAATTTAAATTTCTCTCCATTTTACTACCGTTTAATGTTATTTCATTGGTACACAGCCGTTCAAGTAATTCTGTTTCATTTTCATTATACACTCACATGTATATAACAATGAAGTCTGTCAAGGTCGAGTTGGATCAAGGCAGTGTATGATAACATTATGCACTACCGAATAATACATTATTTTACTGGTCGCCTTTACTTCTTTGAAACGATATTACTACATACGCCACGATGTCCCTATGGTTTATAAAATGAAAGTGATATAATCCTGGCCAGAGTGAAGGCGTTACCTTCAGGGTGGCCCGCCCCTCCCCTTCAGGGAGGGGAATGAAAACTAGAAAAATGAAAACTAGAATGAAAACTAGAAAAAAGTGATATAAAGGTACATGACCACATATACTGGATTTTAGCTGTCCTACATGGGCTCTGTACAAGAAGTTTTCAGGCTGAATATACAGGACAACTGGCAACCCTACGCATGTATACTTTATATGAATGCTTTGAGAGTGGATAGTGAACGGAGTTTCAGTACCTCGATGTTTATGATTCAATGTATGTTGAAATCTTCCTTCAATTGAATATAGTAATTAAACATTTGTTTTTTGAGTTTTCTTAAAGAACAATTCTTATAAAGGCTATTATTTTTTTCCAGGTAGGTAGTTCCATACTTTCAAGAATCTTCAGTTGCTTACCGTATCTGTCCATTCCACGTAAGTACCAGAAAATTCATTTTTTAACAATTTGTAATCAAAATACTTTGTGTTCTTAACATTATTGTAGGGTCCTCCTCACCGAAACGAAAAACATATTCACAGTTCCTCTGGGAGAACGTTGAGTCAATTCGCCGCCCGGAAGCGGAAAAGTATACGGTAGATGCGGGATTTCTCTTTCTGGAGAGGTGCCTTCATAGCCGTATGATTCTCTCTGCCTGCACCAGAAATGTGTACCAGATTCATTCCTGGAGCAAAGGTATTCAGGCATTGAACTGTGTTTTCTGCAACTGAACAAGAAGTAATCCGACAACGAGTCAACTAATAATTTTATAATAAAGAGTATTTCTATATTTATGACGTCGAATCTTGATGTGGCTTGAGTTATTTCGATTGTTTAATTATTCGTTAGATTACATAATGAAGCTGAGTGCGAAAGTCATAGGTATGTCCCTTTTACTTCCAGGTATAGTGGAGATTACTCTGACTGTGTCATTTTAAGTCTGCATTTTGTACGGATATCAGTTTATCTTGTTTATAGTCATTGTTCAATTATGTATTCATTATTTAAATATAACCTCGATGAATGGAAACTTCGGAATATAAGAGAAGCTAATTTATAACGTAACCTAACAACCATGTAGAGTATTAAAAATACTGACTTCGTTTGCATACTGTGGGCCATTCACTATGTAGTGCACCAGTTTTATAGTCAATTTAGTGGGTAATTGTCTGAATGGTTCTCTAGTTGGATAATTTTATAGGAGAATATGAGTGTCTCTCATCTAAAATTGGTAGTGATGATAATAATGTGCCTAACACTTATATTAACCGTACATCCAATATTCGCCACCGCACGATATTTATGACGGCTTATATTTCCCTACATGGAGATGCTACCTACGACAAGGGCCATGATTACCATTCGTTGCAAATTTAAAAGGTCTACTTCACACTGCAGTAGTATCCAATTATGATTTAAATTCCTAAGCAATATCCCAGGATTATCCAGTAAATGTTCTGTGCTTTGTATTTAGAGCCGGTAGGAATGCATTTAGAGATATTTGTGCTCCGTTCACGAAATGTGGGGGTAATTAATTTCCAAGCAATCTTCTATGCGAGCAACTTCCTGGAATTCAGTTCTATACAGGGTGGTCAGAAACAACGTAAACCGGGTGTTTGAGATTTACAGGGTTGGTCATACTGATAAATAATTTGAAAAAACCGTTGTAATTTTATCAGCTACTGAAATTATCGAATCAGATCATTTCACGGGCAAATTAATATGGGCTTTTCGAGTCGGTGTTGCTAAACCTGAACGTGTCTTAAAACCGGCTTGACCAAGCGAGTTGGCTGTGCTGTTAGAAGAGCGCAGCTGTGAGCTTACATTGGCCAGATAGTGGATTCGAACCCCGCTGTCGGCAGCCGTGTTAATGGTTTTTCGTGGTTTCCCATTTTCACACCAGGCAAATGCTGGATCTGTACCTTGATTAAGGCCATAGCCGCTACCTTCCAACTCCTAGCCATTTCTTGTCCCATCGTTGCCAAAAGACCTATCGGTGTCGGTGCGACGTAAAACAACTAGCAAAAAAGTAAAATGGGGAGAAATTTAAATTTAAATTATTGTAATATTGTTTCTTACTCTGTATGCTTACCGGTCCCGACTACGGGTCGAAGTATTTGCTATGACGGGGAGATGGAGGTGTGTAAAATGAGTGTTTGTCTTCCGAGCATGATAGGGACAATATGGAATTTATAGAAATAGGGGGAAAATCTACTCTTGATTTACACCAATGGGACGAAAACAGTGGACACAATTACCCCTACAAAAACTTTAAAAGAGACTATTTCTAAAATAAGAAAAATGATTCAGATTTGTAAAAAATTCTGCAGTTTATCTCAGATACAATTCAACCAAGGATCCAGGCATGGTTTAACAGTGACTTTCTTTAGCTAATCCAAGTTATTTCTGGATTTGCTGGAGCAACCTAGGCTAATTTGTTTTTGGCTTGAATTGGAGATAGTATGCCCTTCCTAACGCAACGTGATACTTGAGAAGAAAATCACAATGAAGAGTCGACCGGGATTCGAATCTCAGCCTTCCGGGCGAATTCTTCCACTAAGCCACTTAGCTGATCACGACCCGATCATCATTTGACTATACAGTACAAACTCATCACTAGGTTTGTCGATTATATTACTGTGGTTTCTTGTAAGCTTATAGAATTGTTTCTCATTGGACCGCAGGGTTTTTCTACGTTGTTTTTAAGTCTTGTAAACAATTCTGGTCTCCAGGTATGCGTTATGCTCAAGGTGGAGTAGTTTACCTTTGGATGCATTTTGTCTTATCATTTTCAGTCCGTCACCCCTCTTTAAATAACTTGGCTACCGCCCGAGAGGTATGCGACAGGTATTAAAAAGTGTATTACGCTGGGGAGTCTTACAATAATATTGTTGCATCACATTCCGGCTTTATGGCTTAATGGTTAGCGTACTAGCCTTTGGTCACAGAGGTCCTGGATTCGATTCTCGGCAGCGTCGGTAATTTTAACCATCATTGGTTAAATTCGCTGGCACGGGGGCTGAGTGTATGTGTCGTCTTCATCATCATGTCATCCTCATCACGACGCGCAGGTCACCACGCGTGTCATTCGAAAGACCTGCTTCTGGCGATCCGAACATATCCTCCGACACTCCCGGCACTGGAAGCCATACACCATTTCATTTCATTGCATCAAAAATTAGCCGCCTCTGTGGTGTAGTGGTTAGCGTGATTAGCTGCCACCCCCGGAGGTCCGGGTTCGATTCCCGGCTCTGCCACGAAATTTGAAAAGTGGTACGAGGGCTGGAACGGGGTCCACTCAGCCTCGGGAGGTCAACTGAGTAGAGGTGGGTTCGATTCCCACCTCAGCCATCCTGGAAGTGGTTTTCCGTGGTTTCCCACTTCTCCTCCAGGCGAATGCCGGGATGGTACCTAACTTAAGGCCACGGCCGCTTCCTTCCCTCTTCCTTGCCTATCCCTTCCAATCTTCCCATCCCTCCACAAGGCCCCTGTTCAGCATAGCAGGTGAGGCCGCCTGGGCGAGGTACTGGTCATACTCCCCAGTTGTATCCCCCGACCAAGAGTCTGAAGCTCCAGGACACTGCCCTTGAGGCGGTAGAGGTGGGATCCCTCGCTCAGTCCGAGGGAAAAACCGAACCTGGAGGGTAAACAGATGATGATGATGATGATGCATCAAAAATTAAGTTCCTAATGGGGAACTTGATTCCACCGAACTTAATATGAAGACCTTGAACTCTGATAATTTCATGATTGGAGAAAGCCAAAGAGATTTGATACTGTCAGTTGTACGAGTATATTATATTGGTAATGGGTGAAATTAAATTATGGTTCCATTTTGGGAATACGTTTTGATCTAAAAGCCAAAGGCAGGTTTTTCGCCAACGGCCGTAGCCGTGTTGAAACAGCGCATCTTGTAAGATCCCTGAGTTAAGCAACATTGCGGGTGGACAAGTTTTGGATGGTTTGCCACGCGTGCTTTATTTAATTTTTATTATTTATTTATTTATTTATTTATTTATTTATTAAGTGGCGAAGTAAGGGCTCTCGGCCCTCTCTTCCACTTAACCACATATAGTTTTGTATTTGTACAGTATTAATTTAAAATATAATTGTAATCAATTGCAGTTATTGAGATAAGTAAATCAGATAAGGAATTGAGGAAATAGTGGATTCGAACCTCGCTGTCGGAGGTAGGGGAATGGAGGAGTGGAAAGGAAGTGCCCACCCTACCGTACGTAAACTCCGGATGAGGCACACCTCTGCGGAGGTTCGGACCTGCCTTCGGGCAGAATACACTCTTACCTTCTCCAGTACACTGTCACTTCATGTGCTTCAGTGGAGGTTTGCGGAGGTGTCTCACCGATGCTGTAATCGCCTGCGTCATAAACAAGTGTGGCTTTCCAACTGATGGTTTCGCTGCCACACTATGGTGAACGCTCGTAATTTCATGTTCGAAAAAGCCTTAAGAGTTTGAATACCATTGACATTGATAAATTAACTTCGGTAGCAGGAGGTACCTTACCTAGTAACAAATTAAGTCATCATCTTATGTTCAATCGCTCTCATGAGGACTTCACGTACATTCAAATTTCTCGTCTGTTTTGAACGAGTGTTTCACCTACTGCTGCTGTCAACATCGACGCAGAATCGAGATCTCAAGTTCTTTCAAAATGTACTCTCTCTTCAAAAATGTATTTACTTGCATTCTCTGTCTACATAAATATTTACTGCATTAAGTTCTTATCTCAATTTTGTTACAACAAACTATTGGCAGTCACCATTAAGCTATTCCAGTGTTTCAAAGAGAGAGATTCTACTCCTCTTACGAAGGTCAAAGCCGCAATGTCTTTGAGGATCAACAGTGTCTATAGAGCCAAGTAATTACCTCCGTATTTACTCAGGTCTCAAAGCTATCCAACTCCCGTTCTCTTTCATCAATTGAGAATTGTACCTCAAGGATTGGAAATTGCTGTTCAGGGCGTAAATGGAGCCTTCCGCGAGTCACTGCACTGAGTCTGAACCTAAGCTATATAATACCAGCACGGCGAACCAAAAGAATTTGTATACGCTTTCAAGTTACACCAAAACCTGAAAGTATGGATAGATATGTTTTGATAATTATACCATAAAATGTGGTAATAATTCCGGGGGTGTGATTAGCTCCGTGGCTTACCTACAAGCATTCAAACCGGTCACCTGAGGCTCGAATCCAGTTCGATCCTGGGTGGAGACTTTTACCTGAAGATTCACGTGGCAACAAGAATATCTGGTATTAAACTCCTGGTCAAACCCAAATTCCTTGGTTGAATCGTCACCCTAGTGACCGTAGGTTCAGAGAGTCCCGGGTATGATTCGTGACTGGGATTTTGACCGCGTCTGATTAATTCCTCTGGCTCGGAGACTGGGTACTTGTGCTTTTCCTAATACATTGAACAGCTCTTCATATATACGTAATACATTCCACTACCAATCACCATAGGCATATAGGCCTAATGGTGAATATATCCTTCCACATATGTTTGACGTTACGAAGGAAATCTTGCTCTAAAACTGGGCCATGTTCCCATGAAGTACTGGCCTAAATACTACTACTACTACTAATAATAATAATAATAATAATAATAATAATAATAATTTCCATTTTTGTCGTGGTTTATAGTCGCACTTATACAGGTAGATTTCCGGAGACGATGCGATAGCAATGGGTTAGGAGAGGGAAGGAAGCGACCATGGTTGTAATAGAGCCTTAATATTACCCTGGTGTGTAGAACAGAAGCAACGATCAACTTTTGCAGGACTTCCGTTTATGGGGTTCAAACGTACCGTTTTCGGAATGCAAGCGAACAACTAACCAGCTCGTACTGCGTAGACAACTCGCTGGATGATTTTATTTATTTACTTGTTTATTTATTTATTTATTTATTTATTTATTTATTTATTTATTTATTTATTTATTTATTTATTTATTTATTTACACTCATGTCCACCAAATAAAGGACCACCTCGGAAGACTAGAGATAGGAAGTTCATATTCATAGGACATGTTCATTAGTATGTTTTGTAGAAACGATTATCATTTCAGTCACCTAGGTTCAGCGTGTGTCTTGTTGCCTAGTAGGCACTGAGTTCTCTATGGGCACTGATAACTTGTTCCATGCGTGATGGCATGGATGCGTATAAGACGCGAATGGCGTCCTTAGGTACAGCCATCCATGCTGCATTCAGCTGGTTCTATAGTTCCTCTTTGGCGGTGTGCATTTGGTCACAGCGTTCCACCCGTCGTTTCACCATTTCCCACACATATTTGATTGGCGACAAGTTCGGTGATCGGGTGAGCCGGGGCAACAGTCTGACCTGTGACAACCAGAAGGTACGTGTTCGTGCAGCAACATGTGTTCGCGCAATGTCCTGCTGAAATATGGCGTCTGGGGTGTCGTGTAGGAAGGGTATGTCTACGGATCGCAGAATGTCATTCACGTGGCTCAAACTGGTCACAGTGCCCAGGATACGCACCAACTGTGATTTATGGTTGTACCCAATAGCACCCCACACCATAAGGCCTTGAGTTGGTGCTGTATGTCTTCTGCGAATGCAGTCAATGTGATGGCCCTCATCCTGTCCGCTGCGAATCAAAATGTGGCCATCATTTTCAAACGAACAGAACCTGGATTCGTCCGGAAACACTATCTGCTGCCATTCCTGTCTCCATTGACATCGTTCCATACACAATTGTAATCTAGCATGTTTATGAACATTAGTTAAACGTAGGCGGAGAAGTGGACGACGCGCCGGTAACCCAGGCCGTAATAAACGGCGACGGACTGTCACTCCTATAGTGTACGATGTGTTATACTGTCCCACTGTTGCGCCAGAGCCGAGGAGGACGTAGATCTGTTCTGCAATGCCATTCGGATGAGATTTCGATCTTCTAGCGGGGTGGTCTGGGTGGTGCGACCAAACCCATCTCGTCGTGTTGTACGGCCTTCTGTAAACCATTCTGTACACCCCTGTTTCACTGCCAACACACTTCGTCCCACATGAGCAGCAATTTCCCGGATGGATGCATCACGTTCTCTCATGCCAATAATGCGCCCTCTGTCAAACTTACTTATTTGATGGTACGGTTCTCGCATACGTCAACGAGGCATCCTGTACGTCTGCTCAAGTCACACTGATCCATTACCTTCGGTTTATAACGAAAACGAGAACCACAGGCACATTTTACCAGTTGTGGTGGTGCGCCGAGATATCGATGTGGACCTTGAACTTGAGGGCCGACATGGTTCAAATGCTAAAAATTTATTCTAAACATACTAATGCACATGTTCTGTGGATATGAACTTCCTATCTCTGTCTTTCATGGTGGTCTGGTTTTTACGAACATGAGTGTAGTTACAAGTGACGAAGTTAGGGCTCTCGGCCCTCTCATACACTTAATCACCTTCCCGATTACAGGTTGGATTTAAGGTGATGATTACTACTGTAATGATGATAGTGGAGAAGAGGCTCAGATCATTTTGGGCCTTCGGTCGCCAAAACGACTGCTTTCCTGTCAAATAGTGTGCAGGTATTAACAGCCACATGGACTGCGTGAGGACATTCTCAGTGGTAGAGCTTGGTTTTTGTGACCATATTCACCACATCTTGAATCTCGCAGCTCCTCCGTTGATGTCACGAGACTCGGTGAACGCTTTTCTAGCACTTAGTTCACATTTACATCCAACGAACGGACACGTTAACTCTACACCCTAGAGCCGATTCTTTAAAACGGTTTTACTAATCACAGTTTCAACAGATATAATATGTAACATTAGGTTCAATCACTTTAGCAGCACTATGACATAGTCATCGTTCTTCCGTTCGAAGACCATGTGATCGATCTCCTCGATTTCATTTCAATCCCACACTCAGTGACGTTGTTTTTCAACACTTTAATGAACTTCCTTGGGATAAGATTCTATTGTATCCAACGGCCCTTAAAACCCTGTAGTGATTCAAGGTACATAAACCAACGGACATTTTATTATTATTTTCATGTTTGATTCTTCGACAGGATTTGTCGTGAATTGAGATGAGAAACACAATTTGTATTAAACTGAAACTTGGTACTGAGGAATATGTAGCATCAGTGACGTTCTTAAATTCATACATCTAATAATAATAAAAAATTACATTAGAAATAGCTGTTAGACTGTAAAATATGTTCTCATTAAAATATAATTAAATTAAACCAAATAATTAATCAACACTAACTTAATTTTTTAAACCAATATATCCCTCCGCGCTACGTGTATGTTAGTACCAAGGGAGTAGGTCAATAAATTTACAATTTATTTGCAATCACTTAAGAAAAGGATAGGAATGCATTAGATGGGGAATCTGCCACCTGGGCGACTACACTAAATGAAGATCATTAGTGATTGATTGATTGATTGATTGATTGATTGATTGATTGATTGATTGATTGATTGATTGATTGATTGATTGATTGATTGATTGATTGATTGATTGATTGATTGATTGATTGATTGATTGATTGAACCACAAGTGCTAGCCACAAACACTAGCCGCCAATATTATCTGCTATTAAACTAGTATCAGTGCACCTCTGTGGTGTAGTGGTTAGTGTGATTAGCTGCCACCCCTGGAGGCCCGGGTTCGATTCCCGGCTCTTCCACGAAATTTGAAAAGTGGTATGAGGGCTGGAACGGGGTCCACTCAGCCTCGAGAGGTCAACTGAGTAGAGGTGGGTTCGATTCCCACGTCAGCTATCCTGGAAGTGGTTTTCTGTGGTTTCCCATTTCTCCTCCAGGAAAATGCCGGGATGGTACCTAACTTAAGGCCACGGTCGCTTCCTTCCCTCTTCCTTCTCTATCCCTTCCAATCTTCCCATCCTCCACGAAGGCCTCTGTTCAGCATAGCAGGTGAGGCCCCCTGGGCGAGGTCTGGTTATCCTTCCCAGTTGTATCCCCCGACCCAATGTATCAAGCTGCAGGACACTGCCCTTGAGGCGGTAGAGGTCGGATTCCTCGCTGTGTCCGAGGGAAAAGCCAACCCTGGAGGGTCAACAGATTAAAGAAAGAAAGAAAGAAATGAAACTAGTATTATCTGACTCCGGTTTAAGTGCTAATAACATGTGAGAACAGAGATTGTCGTCATTGTTTTGGTATGTTCAGCCTTTCTTACATTCGCATTCTGTTTAAAATCGCTCCCGTATAAGCATCACATCACCATCTCACAGGTTAGTCTACAAACAGGTATAGCACGGCGCCAGTAATCTGCTCCCTGCAGTGGCTGAACGTTGTTCGAGATGAGCTGGGGCGGCTATAACTCGCGATGTGAAGTTTGATGACGCCGCGTACCTTGCTACTAAAGGGTTTTATCGTCAGACCACTCGTGTTGTTCGCACTGGGAAACGCAATCTTGGTCTTCCCACCCCCGTCTCTCCGAACGGGAAGGGGGGTGTTATTGGTGCAGCCAACCCGCCTTTTATTGGTGCGTTTCGAGTGTTACAACAGGCCTCCCCGTGGAAACCGTCACAGCTGCGTCATCAATAAACCTATACAAGAGCCGATTACTGTGTATAGATCGCTTTCCGATACCACCCCTTGCTATTTTAACCAAGTTTTGAAACTACAACCAATACTCTTGACGATGCTCAAGTACTGAATTTCAATATTTTAAGAAAAAAAAAATAACAGTGATCTCGAAAGAAGGTCAAGAAAGAAGCTGCCAACAATGGAGAAGCGCCAGATAATGCAAAGGGCAAGCTAAGTGATTTCAACATAAAATAACCAAAAGAAAAACAGTCTTTTACTTTGTCGAATTTAGGAAACTTAGTCCATGTTATCAAATTTCATGAATATAAATAAATTAAAATTAGTAAAGTTCACTATAAACATTTCAATGTTCATTTATAGCAGTTGTGTCTTTCCAAGAGTTTTTATTATTTTGAAATTGCCAAAATAATTCAAAATTCTGATTTTATACACTATGAACATTATAATTCTAGCTGATGTAGCTGAGCTTCGCTACGGAATTCTACATTGCATACAGAATTCTAGGTTAGGTAGTGTCACGCTGTAAGATTGTACTTAAATTGCATAGCTGTTAACGTTACCCTAGAAAGGCGAAGGGGAAGTCACCAATGAGATACCTCGGTAGTCGTTGAAATCCTTTCTGTAGCCTTGCTTATGGATAGGTGCAGTTACTGATTTTGTGCAGTTAGAAGGTACCCTAATAACACCCCATGCTAAACGTATTACTCTATGAAGCCATTTCATCCCTGTCTTCGCACCATATTTCAACATTTCAGGTCTAATTCCATCCATTCCTGCTGTATTTTGACAATGGAAGTTATTTACCAAACTTTCAACTTCCTCGAGCGTAATTTCACTATTACCATCGTCCTCTTCATGAGATCGGTTGTTCATGACGTCATCAGGACGATTCCGTTTTACGTTGAGAAGATTTTCAAATTTTTCCTTCCATTTGTCTAGTGAATCCCTGGGATCTATTATGAGATCACCTGATTTACCCAGTACATTATTCATTTCTTTTTTCCCTCCCTTTCTAAGATTCTTTATTACAGTCCAGAAAGGTTTCCCTTCTGCTTGACCTAGCATTCCCAGATTATTATTAAAATCTCCCCGTAACCTCTTCTTGGATTCAACAAGTTTTTGTTTCGCCCTGTTTATATCATCTACGTACAATTACCTGTCCGTTGCATTCCTTAATTGGAGCCATTTCTGATACACCTTTCTTTTGCGTTTACAAGCTGCTCACACATCGTCATTTCACCAAGATGTTCGATTTTCCTCAACTTAAAATACACTTTTTCTTAGGCATTCTCTTGCTGTTTCCAATACATCATACCTCTAAGCCACCAATTCTCATTCTATATCCTGAACCTGCATACTGCCCATTGTTTGGAACCTTTCACTAATCATATCCATGTTCTTCTGTATAATTTCCTTTTCCTGGAAATTTTCAGAAATATATAAATATTTAGATACTTGCTTACTTAGAATAAATAAACCAATCTATTTTTAAGAATAATAACGGTAATCATCCTAGTATACTTATGCAGGAAAATTAACATTAAAAACCCCATAGATCCCATCCTTTTGACGATACTGTGGAGTTCTTCAAGTTGTAAACAACACGAAACATGCAATGTTATCGTTACGAGGAGTATCATCCACAGACGAGCCTATTACGTGTGTAATAATTCCATAGCTCTTCGAATGTTGTAATTTGGCATGGTAATGGGATTTTGTAGGGATATGGAATGGATTTAATAGAGGAACTAGTCGATATTCCGTGAGTGAACTCATTACCACCTTCCCCTCTCGAGGTCAGTTGAACATTCCGTCAGTTTACCGCAGGTAACTCATCCACTTGATCTGCTTTGCAGAGCATGGTGGAATGTCTATAAGATAATTTAAATTAAGTTACTACATCCAAAATCCCAATTAGTAGTATTTGCGTTTTGTTCGCTCACTGTAGAATTGATAGTTTTGTTTGACTAGGAGAAGATTTTCCATCCATATAAATGAAATAATAATTTTGTCCTTGCACTTCAAATGTTTGCTTCATTCTCTGTTTTCATGACGCATTGATTATACAATACTGGAAAGTAAGTTCAGTTCAACTTTTTTCAGTCTGTTCATCTGTTTGTTTGTTCGTTCATTTCATCATACCTGATGCACTTTTACCTTACAAGCTATAATAATGGGGATTTTCACGAATTACTCGAAACTGGATATTTAGATTCAGAGATAGTATTTCTGTCCGCCTCTGTGGTGTAGTGGTTAGCGTGATTAGCTGCCACCCCCGGAGGTCCGGGTTCGATTCCCGGCTCTGCCACGAAATTTGAAAAGTGGTGCAAGGGCTGGAACGGGGTCCACTCAGCCTCGGGAGGTCAACTGAGTAGAGGTGGGTTCGATTCCCACCTCAGCCATCCTGGAAGTGGTTTTCCGTGGTTTCCCACTTCTCCTCCAGGCAAATGCCGGGATGGTACCTAACTTAAGGCCACGGCCGCTTCCTTCCCTCTTCCTTGCCTGTCCCATCCAATCGCCCCATCCCTCCACAAGACCCCTGTTCAGCATAGCAGGTGAGGCCGCCTGGGTGAGGTACTGGTCATTCTCCCCAGTTGTATCCCCCGACCCAAAGTCTGAAACTCCAGGACACTGCCCTTGAGGTGGTAGAGGTGGGATCCTTAGTCCGAGGGAAAAACCGACGCTGGAGGATAAACAGATTAAGAAGAAGAAGATAGTATTTCTATCTATGTATATATAACACAAGCGAAACAAAAATACATTTCCTTTATTTCATGTCTTACACTCTTTTTCCAAACAACTATCTCAATAATTTGATTAGTATGCAGTGCCGTAGCAATACTAAAGGAGCCAAGGCAGGAAAAGACAAATTTTCCCGTTAGTATTAGTTGTTTCAAAAAAAAAAAAAATCCGTGAATAGAAACCATGTGCGAAGAATAATTTCATACCTTCATGATTCATGTGTCTGTTTCCTGCAAGAAATAAGAAGTAATAACCAAGTTATTCACTATTATTGCATTTTTACAAACTTTTATGTATCTCCGAAAACAGTATTTCAATCTAAAATGTAGATTGTATTATTCCTAACAAAAACGAAACAAAAATAATTGTCCTTTATTCATGCCTGACACTCTTCTTTCGTACAAGATACGAGGTTTGTCCGGAAAATACGTATAAATCCGTCGGGGTGACGTATCACGTATCGTGGAGGCGCCGCCAGGTGGCACTGCTGTTGTCGCCAATCTTCTCAACACTCAGTTCGAGTCGGAGAGCTCTGCGTGTCAGTAGCAGTGTGCGGCTGCTTGTTGAAAGTTACCCGTTTTCACCTGCCGTCCGTATGGAGCTCTCTCTGATTGAGGAACAGCGCATCAACATCAAGTCTCAGAGCTCGTGTGGCCCGAGTTCGACCGGATTTGGCACAAGGGGCAGGTGGATCCTTCATCACGACAATGCGCCCGCTCACACGTCGCTCGTTGTGCGTGAGTTTTTGGCCCGAAGCTCAATCACCGTGACAGACCACCCGCCTAATTCACCCGATTTAGCCCCTTGTGACTTCTTCCTGTTCCCGAAATGCAAAATGGTGCTTCGGGGGCGGCACTTGGGTGATGTGGGAGCCATCAAGGGAGAAACGACTCGGCAACTGAATAGCATCACAACTGAAGACTTTCAACAATGTTATCAACAGTGGAAACGGCGTTGGCAGAAGTGCATCTTGTCTCAGGGAGAGTACTTTGTAGGAGACCATATTGTAATACCTGAATAATTGTCAAATAAAGTTATTATTCAACTTTTATACGTATTTTCCGGACAAACCTCGTATAATACAGAAAATGTTCACGGATTCAAGTTTTAGTGATGAGCCTATAAAACCGAGTATCTTATGGTAACGAAATGACGATCATTGTGTTTGTTGCCGAAGTAGGTTTTATAACCTGCAAAACCTCGTGGTCATTTGCCTCAATTGATAAGGAATATAATGAAGATGACTAATGAAATGAGAATCTCGTCAAGGATGTATCACTGAAAGAAGGATGGGAAGAGGTGATAAAGAAAGAGGAGGGATTGAATGTCTAGCCTCGAATGCCCTAAAATCTCAGAGTCGGGAGAAAAATGGTGTTGGTCTGCAGGGTCCTGAGACCCGTAAAACATATCAATAATAAGAATACGTTAAAAATGAAATATCAGGTAACTCAATCGTAAATTTAACGAGTGTTTCGCGAAATTGCGCCATCGGGATCGTCAGTTGGAATACCACACCTTTCCACTCATTTTTATTTAAAATTGTCAATCGAAAGCAATACATTAAAGTTTCCTATTGGGAACTTACTTTAGAACACCGATAACCATAATTGATGATTATTGTTTTAGGTTAAGGTGTGCTTTGCCCCTTCTGTTCTCACTAATCTCTGCTGGATGACATTACTGCTTCCTTTACATTAACTAACCTGTCCACGACTGGTAAACAAATGGCTAGTGTAATATAAAGTACGTAAAGGCCACCAATTCAATTTCTCTATGAGTGTATGTATAAAATTTTGTATGGATGAATATTATTGTTACGAATAAAATACTGGTTGTTTTATTACAATAATTTAATGGAGGATGACCCAATTAGTACGCGCACATACAATCAATTATACCCGGCAATAAATGACAACTCTTCAATAATTAGTGGGCATTTGCAATAATCTATTGTCCTCATAGCGGGTTTTCGGCTGACCATCTTTACTTGGAATGACGATTCTCCGCGATCTTAATATACAGGTTTCTACTTACACTTTTACAGTACTCAGCTTCGCAGGCACACGGTTACTTTTCTCAGCAATAATTCCATGTAGTCAGTTTCGAACACTCGTCCGTTGACTATCTCAACGCACAACTGCTATACACTTGGACTGACTAGGGGCAAGACCGATAAACTCGCACAATCAATACACTCAACTATCAGCTCATGATTCGTAACTCACTACTTAACCCTCCACACAACACAACACAACACAACACAACACAACACAACACAACACAACACAACACAACACAACACAACACAACACAACACAACACAACACAACACAACACGATAAGATCACAACACCATCTCTCCGTAGGGAACCTGTTTTTATATACCTGGTGATGAAGCTCTAGTATCTTCGCGGTACGGCCAGAATACGAGCGTTCTAGTTTCACCTTGTAGAAAAATCGCGGAGACAGACGGAAGTGAAAATAGAAGCGGAGATCATCACGTGCCTGAAAGTGGGCTGGTAGATCTCCAGCCTTACTCTCTCATCTCTCCCAGGAAGTACCGAAGGGGCCTTCGTGAAGGCTGACAGTCGCATTACCATATTACAGTAGTATGTACTATTCGTTCACATTTTAGTGACAGGATTTGTCCGGTGTTGAGGAGTAATTACGGAGCTCTCCCGCTTCCAGTAATACTGCCTATTGAATGGAAATGAAATCTGAATTGATTCGATAATATGATTGATCGAAATGAATTTTCTAAAGCTTTATTTTCTTAAGTCAACAACTGTGTCACACACACACATTATATAACATTTCTCGATGCGAATCTTGCTCCCAGCATGAATTCTATAGTTTGGCTTTGCTGTGTAAACAACAACAGTACTAGTACTTAAAGTGTACGCACAGCGGCGCATAGTTTGTGTTTCAAAGGTTGCCAATTCGAATCTCGTTGTCAAGGTCTACCGAATCTACACTACGATGTCCATCTATCACTAAAAGGTGCGCGAATTAATATGTATAAATGTATGTATGTATGTATGTAGGTACGAGGGTTGGAGCACAAGTGATTGCAACTATTTTTATTGGCACGGATGCGGGATCTACCAGAAAAATGAAAATATACTGAAAAATGTCGAGAAAGTTTACCAGTTGTAGGATACAAAGCAACGAAGCTGTCAACCAGGAAATCCTTGTGCTACATAATGTTTATTCTCAGAGAGTACAGAAACGTTTACAATAAATCCTCAAAGTTGTCGCCTAGATTGTGTACAGCACGTTGCCAATGATGCGGGAGACGTCGGATACCTGTCGCCTCACCATATGTGAATTTTTAAGTATCATGTTTCACAGCGTTGTCAGTGTCCACTCGTGCCCCAAATCGTCTCTCACGCAATGGTTCTTTCACTTTGGGGGTGAGACCGATATCGCACCGTGTCAAGTCCAGTAAGCATGGCGTCTCTTCCAATACTTCCCACTCTGTTCCTCCCTCGTCACATCTATTCTGCACGGAGCCTGACTTACTACTGCTGTTCCATCTCCCCGCACGTGGTACTTGTCCAAAACAATGCCATCTCATGCTGTGCCGGCGTACTATAAATGCCATGCTTTCCACAATATATGCCCATAGTACCGTGAAGATGTGAGGAAACGGTAGTTTCTATGACTTATGCCTCAACCCTCGTATATATATATATGCATATTTGATTCGAGTATCACGTGAAAATGAAGGACGTAAACTACATTTATGTAATTCGGCATGCTCGGCCGATTGGCATTACAATACTCAAAGCAGGAAGGGAGCTAAGAACGGAATTTCTTGTTGATATTTTGATACCGGTCAGGTTTATTTTAAAATATTGCAAACAAAACTTCCTACATTTTACACCATCAGTAACTCTTTTGATGGAGCCAACCTTAACGGAGATATTCACTAATACAATATTTTGTTGTCAAGTCCATGAGCGGAGAGCTTAGCTTACATAGAAACCCTGTTAAGTGACCATGACCAGAGTTGTGGTTGTAGTCGTATTTGTCGTTATCGGTACGTAACCACAAGGTAATCTGCTTTTTTGACGCAAGTCAGGTTATATGTGTGTATAACTGAAAACAATGTTTCATGTATTATACGATAGGTAATGAATTTAAGTTTAATCATTTGTATTTATCTCATGTATTATACGTTAGGCTTTGTTTTTCCCTTGCGAACAGTCGTTGATTTGTTCAAAGCAATTTAAAAAATCGGTTATATATAAACTAACTCAAGGGAAGTTAGGTTAAGGCTACCTAATGTTTATCACTGTAAATATCAATCCGTGTTAACCAAGTTGGTCTCAGATATCTTCCATTTTGTACGATAGTGACAAATTTCAGGAAATTTCTAGAACAGATACTTACGAAGGACTTTTAGTTGATAGTGTAGAAATTTCCCGGTATCTTATGGATACTATGTTGCAAGGAAGCAGAATTATCTAAAATCCTAGCCAGTATATACAGGATGAGTTTTAAGTCCTCCGACAAACTTCATGGAATAATTTCTGATTGCAAATTGAGGACAAAACTTAATATCTCCTTATGCCTGGAAATACGTAGTTTCCATGGTAGTAGGTACTGAAGAACGTCATCAAAGAGCCTTGGCACCCAGTGCATGGCCTGAATCCCATGCATGTCACATAATATGTTCAAATTGGCCTCAACCGGGATGCAATGCACGCTTTCACATGTCACATCATGGATTGCCTCAGTCGTTCCAATGTTCCGGCCTATGTGCGAACAGCGTCACGTGGACAATCTGTTCAAGGGTCTCAAAATTATGGAATTGGCTGACCGTACACAATGCTTTTCAGATCCTCCCACAAGTAAAAATCCCGGGGATTTATGTCCGGTGATCGTGCAGGCGATGCAACAGGACCTCCACGTCCTATCCAACGTCTGGGAAAGATGTTCTTGAGGTGTTGGCGAACAGTGACGCAGAAGTGGTCTGGCGCTCAATCGTGCTGCAGCCACATTGCTTGTTATATTGTCAAAAGCATATTCTCCAGCATTGGAGGCATAGTGTTTTGCAGGAAGTCGAGATACATTTCTCCGTTCAGTCGTTGCGGAAGAAGAACTGGTCCAAGTAGGCGGTCGTCAATTATCCCTACCCAAACATTCATGCGGAAATGCTGCTGATGAGACGCTTCATCCATTCTGTGAGGATTTTCTGTAGCCCACAGATGACGATGGCGATTATATAGGTTAATTATGCCATTTCTACCACAGATCGCTTCATAGGAGAAGAGGATTGAAGACAGAAATCCCCGGAAGTTCTGGAGTGGTGGTGTTGATATTGCTGTTATAATGACACCGAGTGGCGGGTCTTTCGTTATACTGTGTATTTTGTTTGTAATCAGTCAGTGAGCGAGTTATGAGTCTAGACAGTCAGTTGTTGATATTGCGAGCTATCGTAGATCAGTCATACCATACTGATACAGTTTCGTAGGCTGATTGTTAACTATTGTGTATAAATTTCAAGTGTTATTACATTATTTTGTGTTGAGCAATAATTAGTATAAGTGCAGTCAGTGATACCTGCCAGGCCGAAGCGGTAAGGCGTGAGTTCGATTCCCCGTCAGAAAGTCTTAACATTCATGAAACGAGATTTGCACTTCCGGAGGTGCACATTACCCTGAGGTTCACTCAGCCTACACAAAAAATGAGTACCAGGTTAATTCCTGGGGGCAAAGGCGGCCTGGCGTAGAGTTGACCACTCTACCCCATCAAGTGCCGAGGTTACGGATAGTGGAAGCCTTTACCTTCCACCCATCCACGGGCCTTCATGGACTGTACGGAGATGACTTTGCTTTGCTTTTATTCAGTGATAGCAGTGGTGTTATATTTAAGTACATCGCTGCACCTACTCACTTTTAATCAGGAAGAAAATGAAGACTATCGAAATTGGAAGCAGGTTAAAGAAAGAGTACTCGAGGTATAGGAGAAAGTGAATCATAAAGGAGGGATGAATGGTACTTCCGAGCCGTCGGATGCTCTGATATTGCTGAACCAGAAGATATCAAATGTCTAAAGCCACTAAAACTGGTGAATAACAATAGTGGCCAACAGTTATTGTAATTGTTTGAGGAATTCTCTGCTTCTTTTGGTGCTTCTAATCTCCGGTGGTTAGGCAATGCTAATTTAATTGTAGAAAATTTAAATCGTCAACGATGAGTAAAACAGCCAGTATTTTATAATAAAATGCAGCAGAATTAGAGTAATTTTGTGCTGGAATATTTCAGCCGAATTCGTATCAGACTTTCTGTTTACAAATTGATTTAAATGAAATCTTAAATCGTACGGCTAGTTGAATTCAGGACCATTCGTTGCAAGATAGATCTTTTGCCAGTACGGTATTTTTTTCGCCTCCAATAATCCTTTGTGTTCTTCTACGGTTTCCGGGCATCTGCACCAATACACTGAATTCGAAGAGTGTAGTGTTCTCTAATGAAAAGTGTAAAACTTGAAACTGGTACAGTCCAATGGGACACCTCCAGTCAACCTAGAAACTTAACACCTGGTACCAGAGAATCAGTTTCCACCAAGATTATCTGAAAAGTCACCAAGCTGGTGAAAAGGAAGTTTGATCCAGAAGCAAGAAACTAGCATAAGTACTCAAATGTAAGCATTCCTTTACCCAGTGGGAAAACTTTTTCGAAACCAATTTCATATGCTTAAGTTGGCTTTAAAATCTGAATTAATTTTAATCACCAAACCTTTAGAAAGTGATCAGGGATACCTATGATATAACAGGGAGGAAAAATATATTAACAAATGGAAGTGAAAGTTTAGCAACATATAAATATAGGCATGAACTAATGAGACACATTCAAGCACCTTAAAAATTAAAAACATAGTACACGGAAACTCGTACGCTGAAAATACTAAAAAAAATATATTAAGTCTTCCAGAAGGGCGAATATAGGGCTCAGAAGCCATAGAGCATAAATATACAAGCGTGAGAATTCTATTTTCACACATTCGGGAAGTATGCATGGTAAATATTGATAGGAACTGAACATAAAGATAAATCAATTATGTCAGTCATAATGGTCCATATGGTCATGGATACGTTACGTTTCTAAACGGGAGCGTCTAGGCTGGACAGGCAGAATACATTGACTCTATGAGCTCTCTGGCTCTCTGTTATTGCAATAGTTCTTCCTTCTTTAGGTTCAAAAACGCGGTGTCGTGAGGCCAGATTTGGATTTCGGTTTGTTGAAAAGTCGTGTGAAGCGTCGTTAGATTCCTCCTAGTGCGTTCTACACGTATATGGCTTAAAAAATCAAGTAGTGAAAATCTGACGAATATGTCGTGTGGTTAAGTACGAAAATAGTCATTGTTTGGTAAAATGTCGCGACACACAGACAATAAAGTGGCTTTAAAATGATCGAAAAAGCACTCGAGGGAATTAAGTGGCTTGTCATTATTCCAAAAAGTCCAAAAGTGTCTCAAAATTAAGACGGCCAAGCGTTGTGGGGCAATTTCTGCTCTACCATGAATGTTCACTTAAAAGCATCAAGCTTGGGAATTTGGAATAGGTTCCAAATTATCACATCATGCTGTGATCAAACTCGTCTTGCTAGATACATAGTTCCTTCCTCCTTAAGGTGAGATTTTGAATACAGTCGTTGCTCTTGTTAACTAGAAATTAATCCGGCATTAATATTTTTATGTTTTGTAACGCTTACCGGCCCAAGTATGGTCCACAATCTATGGACGTATTGTTAATCGAAATAGCCTTCGAGCACGTGACTTTTCAGTACGAACATTATTGAAATATTGTAGATATATAGGAAGGTGATATGTTGTTGTCAGTATTTAGTGTCCTGCCTCTCGAAGCAGAGGTCAGAAATCTTTATTCACACATTGCCTTCTGGCGAATTCTCCTGACCCAACTCGTGTTAGCCCTCGTAAATAACCCGTGAAGTCGATATTGGACATAAATCACGCTTAGTCCGGTTACAGAGTAGAGTGGCGCAGATGTTTCTCGGCATTGTTCCTCGATCATCTCCGTGGTGAAATATCTGGGGTTGAAGTGCAAGCACACACAAATACCACCAACAACATAAAACAGATGTAGAGATTCCTCAGGCATCCAGAATGCACGTCACTGCAAAATGATTACAGCGAAGGACGTGAGTAATTTTATAAAGAGTTACTTCGATAGACTCAACAGAACGAGAACTTGAAATTAAATGTTTAGAACATGGATCGGAATGATTTCCGAGATTAAACAATAGTAATTGTATAAACAATACTAATAATGCTGCCTCCCTTAAATACGTGTACGGATTTTCGGGACCACGAAATACTGTAATTTCTTCCCACAGGAATTTCTGTACGTGCCGGTAATTCTATCGACACGTGACTGGCATATCTGGAAACTTTCAATTGCTACTGGACTGTAATAGGTCTAACCCACTATTTGACCTCAAAATGCCGGTAGCCTATTGTCTAATCCATTTATGTGACGAATCACATTGCAGTTCACTACCACGTTTATCTTTAGTTGAACAGTCACACTTAATCCTTGGTTTTTTTTATCCCTGTGCAGTAGACTCGATCTCAGCTTATATTAGCTGATTTGAAGATGTTAAAAAGGGACACTTCGATACATTTGTCTAGTGGCACATTTAGGAGTTCCTGAGAGAGGAAACATGTTGGACTGGGCGAGTTGCCGTGCGGTTAGGAGCGCGGAGCTGTGAGCTTGCAACCGGGAGATAGTGGGTTCGAACCCTACTGTCGGCAGCCCTGAAGATGGTTTTCCGTGTTTTCTCATTTTCACACCAGGCAAATGTTGGGGCTGTACATTAATTAAGGCCACGGCCGCTTCTTTCCCATTCCTAGACCTTTCTTATCCCATCGTCGCCATAAGACCTTTCTGTGTCGGTGTGACGTAAAACAAATAGTAATAAAAGAGACGTGTTGAAAATACAGCCTCTGCTAAAGATGTTGCTGTAGTTGTAAGGACCAGACGTTATACAATAAAAGGTTTTATTATTTTACGCACTTAAACTACACACATGAGGATAGGTATCACTCACTGAAGAGTATAATTTTCTTCATAGGGTACCATTAATCGTGTTTGCGCGCTCTGCTTGGCTGCAGAGTACTATCCTTGAACCCCAAACACTTCGCTAATAGCACAAATTGAGAAGTTCGAAACACCTATTCTTCGGGTTAACTCTCTTGAGGAGTGTCCGCTCTTTTCTACTATTTAGTTTGTCAGTTTCGACTCTCAGCCTTTGCTATTCAAGAAGTCGTGGGCTTTCATGGATAAGTCGACGCTATACCAGGTGATTAGACGCTGTGTCTTCCTAGTCGACAGAATTGATTTGGCATTTTTTGATGTTGAACTTTAGAGCATCTTTTCCTCTGTCCTCCTTGAGGTGTCCTCTCCGCCGAAGATGATCGTAGCCTCGATACAGGTAATATTCACTCAGCTTAGTATCGTCATGGATGTTATAAAGAAGACGACCAGAAGCTACGTTGGAACGTGTCAGACGGTATTGCCTTTCAGCCTTTATGTCCTCTTCATTATAGACTGATATGTCTTTCAGTATTCAGTCTGCAAGCCTCTGTGAATTAACTAAACACCTCCACAATATTCTGTTTGCAACTAGCTCTATGGACTCGTTTACTTTCACACACATTTCCCCTGAATCATTATTTTACTAAGTCACCTTCATCTCCTCTGCTCCTCTTACCATCTTTGACGAGTTCATTATTCTGCTAGTCCTCCGTTTGCCTCACATGATCCAACTAGCGGAGCCGCTTTATAAACACTAGCCCAACCATCCATTTCATTAATTTAAACTTTATGTTAATATTATTATTATTATTATTATTATTATTATTAAAATTTATCATACTAAACGTACATGTAAATAAACTGTACGTCATTCCTTTCATCCCCAACCACAAGACATACAGAAAAGTACGTAATATCAAGATTAGAAGAACGAGAATCTGCTTTACACATACACACAAAAAAAAACCCATAAATTGCTGCAGGAAGAATTTTTGTGAGATAGTACAATGCTCCACGAAAACTGCATATCATTCCAGCTTACTTACAAAATGATATTTTCTTTCTCATTACTATTTAACGTCACACTGCCGATAGTTTTTTTGGCGACGATTGGCTAGGAAAAGGTTAGGAAAGGGAAGGAAGCAACCATGGCCTTAATTAAAGTATCGACCCAGTATTTTCCTTGTATGAAATTGGGAAACACCACGGAACAACTTGTCCAGGGCTGCCGGCAGTTGGGCTCGAACTCACTATCTTCCTAATGTAAGCGGACGACTACGCGACACAAACGTTGTAGCCCTCGCACGGACGACCCATAGCGAGCCGTAACACGTACAGATTGTTACTGAGAATTCTTCTTCTTTCTTCTTTCTTCTTTTTCTACCACTTTTCACACACCTGTGGGGTCGCGGGTGCGAACTGCGTCGTACATGTGGATTTGGCCCTGTTTTACGGCCGGATGCAATTCCTGATGCCAACCTTATGTGGAGGGATGTAATCACTATTACGTTTTTCTGTGGTGTGTTGTCTGAATATGAAGAGGAGAGTGTTGGGACATACACAAACACCCAGTCCCCGAGACAGAAGAATTACTCGGAAGCGATTAAAATCCTCGACGCGGCCGGAAATTGAACCCGGGACCCTCTGAACCCAAGGACAGTAAGCTGACCATTCAGCCAACGAGTCGGATAAATTGTTACTGAGAATGTAAGATGAAATTTGTATTATGTTTTCAATAATTGTACCCACTTCTTCTCCACATACTTCAGATCTCGGTACTTTATACTTGCGTGAAACAAAGATATTAATAATGCATGAGGGGCGATAACAAGGTACAACACGCATACACGATCGCCTTTTAGTCTCCTCAGAGTCTCAAGCATTTTACATTATTATAATTAATTTACTGCATAGGCGTGCACTGTATCTTGGTCCGTAAATTCCTCGGTTTCGAAATAGGTATTAATGGGGTATTTGATCTTTCTCCCTATGCATTTACATGATCGACCCAAATTATTGATATACCGATAGTTCTTGTATCACTTTAGATTCTGGGAAGATTGTAATCCCTGGATGCTTCAAAGTATGCGAACGTTGTTTGATATTCCTTCTTGACAATATACTTGTTATAGTGCAGATTATGTAAACAGCGTGAATTTCGAGCCCAGTTGCTGTCATAAGATCGAAGAAATTAACTCGTATAGTAAACTGACTTAGAAAACAAAGTATTTTTTTGCAACTGGTTTAACGACGCACCAACTGAGTTCTTTGTGTGGCTCTTTGTGTGAATGATCAGCATATTGTCCTTTAGTTCAGAGGACCCTGTGCTCGATTATCGACTCTAATTAATTGCCCTAGCTCACTGGATGGGTATTTGTCTTCGCCCTAACACACATCTCCAAATACAGTACATACAACACATCCCACAACCAACAACACAAGCAAACTTTAGTAAATACAGCCTTGACGTCACGAAAGGCACCCGGCCGTAAAACTAAGGCAAATCCGTTAAAATTGCCAACCCGATTTAATTGAGAAAATCCAGGAAGTAGAAGACGGTGGCGACGATGGAATAGGAAAGGGCTCGGACTGGGAGAGAAGAGACCTTAGACATAATTAAGGTTCAGTCCAACATTTACTGGAGTGAAAATGGTAAACCAAACTCAGGGGTGCCGACAGGGGATTAAGTCACATTATTCCCAGAAATAACTAAATGTTCCGTACCGAGCTCAATAGCTGCAGTCGCTTAAGTGCGGCCAGTATCCAGTGTTCGGGAGATAGTGGGTTCGAACCCCACTCTCGACAGCCCTCAAGATGGCTTTTCGTGGTTTACCATTTTTACACCAGGCGAATGCTGGGGCTGTACCTTAATTAAGGCCTCGGACGCCTTCTTCCCATTCCTAGCCCTTTCCTGTCCCATCGTAGCCATGAGAAATATCTGTGTCGGTGCGACGTTAAGCAGCTTGCAAAAAAAAAAAAAAAAAAAAAAAAGAAAAAAAAAAGAAAAGAAACTAAATGTTCCGAACCAGAAAACTACATGTTTTATATAATTAAGAAATCTTTTGACAACAGTATTTTAAGCAGGATACTAAAATATACCTACAGTACTATAGTGAAATTCGTGTCAATAGAGTGAATATCGAAACGAATTTGTTGTTTGAGATCGAGGTAATTAGCCCATGATCAAATAACTTAGGAAACAAAGTTCTCCGAATGGAAAATCTATAATATTTTAAGTGTTGGGCTATACTGAAATATTCATACTACCTCCTCAGGAAGTTAACGCTCTAATTAAAATAATTTTTGTCAACTACTGAACTTCCAGACTCTACATTATCGTACTGGTTTAGAGTATAGAATAAAGAAAGGAGTTCTTTTAGGAAATTAAGTATTTAATTCGAAAAATTAATTGAGACTCAGTACCATTCATTAAAAAAGCAAGAGAAGTTCAAACCGTGGTTCTGGGAGCAAAAGCGAGTGACGAGACTACAACCTGCCACTCCAATTTCCCCACCGCTCGCAATGATTTTAGCCGTCAATTGTTCCCATCATCTATACTTTCGTCACTCGGCTGCGTTTTGATTCCACTGTCAGTTCTTTTTCACTTTATAAACAAAATGTGACTGTTCAACATTAACTAAAACTGACAGTAAGAATTAAATATTTATTCTTAATCTTTAAATCAGCACGTGTTATCAGTTTTTTTAATATATGGATTCATTGATAAACTTTGCGACAGTTTGTCTTCAGAAAATTCATCCAACATGTTGTTCACTTCTTGTACTGCACTCTATTGGGTCTTCTTGGACAATGTCTCCTTTTCAATCCCGTATGCATTGCAGTGCAATACATACAGATCTGTTTCCAAATTTGGATTCCGTAATAAAGCCTTTACCTGTGCTATACTACTGATTCTTCATCGTCGAAGCAAAAACAACCCCTTTAATCATTAAAATTCTCGCTTAGGAAAACAAACGAAACCCACTTTCGTCGGCTGGTTATAGACTAATGGTAAAGCTGTGACCTCTCTGTAATGGTGCTCTCTATTGAGAACCTTCATCAGCGTCTTCTTGAGCTCGGATACAAAGGAATTTGTTGTCTTGTATTCAGTTCCGAAGATGGTTCCGATTGCTGCGCATATCATATGTAAATTTCCAGTAAAGCAGGTGAATAGAGTACTGCATGAAGAATGGGATTTAGAGGTTGCAACTATCCAAATGCTAAGACTATGTATAGTGCATTTTGAATAAAAAAATTTGCCAGAACTTTTGTACGGTATTCCTGAGGACCATAGCTTGCATCAGCAGTCAGTAAAACTCTGCATGACGGCCATTTACTTGACTACTTACAATTCAAACATTGCAAATATCATTGACTTTGACGGATCTACTTACAGGGGCATCGGAAGGATATTCAGGATAACTTACAAGACGGAATCGGCTGCTCCATCCAAAACTAAAACAAACGGGATGCTCTCTCATTTCCTCTTTTATATCTTCTACAGTGGCTTTTTATATTGGCTGCAAGCAATTTTTCGCAGAGTGCTTTAATCCGGGACGGGCTTTCCTGTGTACTTTTCAAATAAATTAATCATTAGAGGCATATTTACTTTATGAAGGGTAATGGCGCATTGTACGAGGGCAGCCGTCAGATCGGTGAAGAAAACATTCCTTTTTTTACTCTTCTCTTGTGCCTCCTGGAACGATGTCTTTATGAACGACTTTGTCAAAGCTTTTCCACGGAGTTTACGTTTTTGAGGCTTACTGATGCCATACATTTTATATGTTTATATGTTTTCCATCTACTTCAACGTCTCACCAGGATGAAATAATCCTTGAAACTGCTTACTACGTCCTGTAGGTTGCTACTGCTTGGAGCCGTCTTCGCCATTTTACTAAAAACTTGCTATCACAGCACAAAGTTAGTTCACATAAAGGTCAATATCAAGGAAATAATTAATATCTACAAATTATATTGAGCCTTTCCTATGCTTCTGGTCGGATGTCATAGATGGAACTAGTACTACAAGTCTCACCGTAAGAATACTGAACAACTTCGATTACAACTGGTTTTCATGAACAATATTACCGCATGACCTATAGCAAGGATGACAAGTTAACATGCATACACGAAATCCCTTTATAACGGTTTCTTACAAGTTTAATATAAGCATAAGTTCCTGTTGGCACAATTCATCAATTTTCGTGCATCGGGTTCATATTCGGTGACCGCAAGAGCAACAAAAGTAGACTTCTGACATCTGTATTAACTGAGGGAAATCAGGAGATGAACGATATTTATCAAAACCATTTTCGCTTACGTAAGGAAATTTATAGGTTTGATGGAAAAATATGTGAATTAGCTACCGTTTGTGATAATCAGAAAAAGACAAGTACGAAATATTAATTCAAAGAGAATATTAACTAAAAAGGGTAAAAAGGGAATTCAAAACCACGTAATTTGGTCGCTGGAAGACCGATTTGAAAAGGTAATTAAATATTTAATGCTTTTATTATTAACAAAGTGATCGGTATTTACCTCCCACTAACTGCTTTTACGGTCAGCCCCAGCATTTGCCTGGTGTGAAAATGGGAAACAACGGTAAAGTGTCTCCCGGGCTGCCAAAGGTAGGATTCGAACCCACCATTTCCTTAGTGCAAGCCCACATCCACGTGAACCTACCCGCATTGCCAAGTCGCTTAGTGAAATGCTGTAGAATCTCTTTTCGTATGCTGGATATGCAAACTAAATCAACTACTGTTATCCTCTTTAGTTACCTTGGTTGAATAAGGGTTTATTCTGTGTTTCTACGAAACAAATATCCATTAAAATGGAAGGTAATGCTCGCCGCTAATGTTGGGATTATGTTGTAATATTTATAAAGTTTAACCTTTGTGCGAGCAGACGGCTCGTATATATTAACATTACGAATCCTTTGTGGCTTGACTAGCCCGCGAAGCTTTCAATTGTACTCCTGTTTTCTGGGTTAATTAGTTTGGATATATACATCGGAAATTTGTGACTGTGTAATTAAAATGTATTTTGTTGCAACGTTGAATAGCGAGCATTTTTTATCAATTGCATATTATGCATAATTTACGGGATATTTTTATCGAGTTCGCTGCCATTCGCCATACCTGTATCGGAGGATCGCTACACATGTTTGTATTATTTATTGCTAACACAACTGAAATTTACGTTTTGAAAGAGTTTCATAGTCAGAATTCTAAACTGAAACACACACCCGCACTAACACGGGAACATCATTTATCAGAGAAACTGAATATGGACGAGAATCAAACCTTTCACCACAGTGGCCAGCCATAGGGGCACAAGGTTTAATAAATGAAGGTAAAATGCGAGCCCACTTTTCTTTCCTACAAATCTAAATATAGTACCATCTTCAGGAAATAGAAATAACAGGGTTAATGATCGGAGCTCATGGTACAGTATTTCGTCATTTTGCCACCACGTAGATGTTCTTTCCATTTCCCTTGAAGTAAAAATTGTGGATTTCATCCACCGAGGCTTCATTAATATCGTGAGGCACCACCTATTCATCGCAAGTATCACACTAGTCGTAATACCACCTTTACATATCCAGTTGTTCGCGATGTATTTTAGAGGTTTCCGTAATTAGTGTTAAAGTATTAATTTTCATGAATACAATACTTTGATACGTACTACCTTGTTTTAATATTAGTTTGTAAATACAAGAGGTTGCTGCCTTAATAAATGAAAATAAATAAATGAAATATTGTTTCATAATCATACGCTACAGTAGATAATAACATTTGAAAGGTATTGCGTGAGAAACATTTTTATTTATCAGGTATATTGTAGGTAATGTGATGGTACGTTGTAAAACACAATACTTTTATATGAGGTAATACAATGGGTAAAAACATGTCCCGCAGTACAGTGGCTTGGTTCGGTATGCAGTGAACCACTCCTGTTACAAGGGCAAGCGACCTCGTGTGACAAACACAACAGACATGGACGAAGGTGAGAGTAGTAGAATGAATCACAACTAGTACACGAACTGGTTATGTAACGTAATATAGTGTATATTCAGTGTGTAGCACACCCATATGCACCAGTGCCATGATATTTGTTCTGACGGTCACGCGTGGTCGGTGAATACGTATACATGTTGAAAAACACTCGTCAAGCGTACGACGTAAAGCAAAACGGAAAACATTGACGTTTGACCTGCAAAATAATAGGACGTTGACAACTTTTATCATACTGTAGCAAATACACCTCCTATCCACCCGTCACGTTTTCAATATAAATTTTCCCTACACCATGAAGATATAGACTGACTTAGCAAATGTCTTGGGATAGTCACCTAATAGCGTGTGGGGCCTCCTCTGGCCCTACGAACTGCAGTGAGACGCCGTGGAAGTGAGTCGACAAGTCCCTGGTAGTCCTCTGCACGCAGCTGACACCAAATCGTTTGCTGAGCGGCCGTCAATGCTGGTCTGTTCGTGGGTGCAGGATCCATGGCATGGAGCCTGCGTTCCAGGATATCCAAGATATGCTCGATAGTGTTCATATCGTGGCTTCTGGCAGGCCATGGCAGTCACTGGAGCTCCACTGCATGTTCCTGGAACCATTCCCGGGTGACGTGGGAGCGATGTGGCGGCGCGTTATCATCTTGAAACACCGCAGAACCGCCTGGGCGCTGGAAGACCAAAAATGGATGGAGATGGTCTCCGAGCAGCTCAACCTACCGCGCACCAGTCAAAGTATCTTCCAGAACAAGTAGGTGGCCCATTCCATACCAGGAAATTGCACCCCTGACCATAACAGGGAAATCAGCGCCCTGGACCACACCTTCGAAGCAGGCGGGATCAATCGCGTCGTGTGGTCTGCGCCAAACACGGTGCCTCCCATCGGCACGGTGCAGTTGAAATCGTGATTCGTCCGACCATATCATGTTACGCCATTGTTCCAGAGTCGATCCCTGGTGACTGGCGACAAATGCGCGTCGTTGTGCCCGATGACGTTGGGTTAACAGTGGCACCCGTGTGCGGCGCCGGCTCCCATACCACATACAACCGATGTTCCTGCGGATTGTCCACTGGGAGACGTGTTTAGCACGGCCTGTTTTGAATTGAGCCGTGATTTGTTGCACGGCTGCCCGTCTGTCACTATTGACAATCCGTCTCAGATGTCGCCGGTCACGGTCATCGAGGGTGGCTGCACGGCCGGTCGTTCGTCTGTTGTGGACGGTGACACCCTCATTCAACCACTCACAATACACCCTGGGCACGGTTGAACGTGTGAAGCCGAATTCCCGCACCACTTCCGAAATCGCACTTCTCATCCATCGGGCACCAACCACCATACCCCGTTCGAACGGTGTCAGCTCACGACGACGTTCCATGTTACACCTGTCACATGCACAACCACTGCTCACATGGTCTCCTATTCAACTGCCGCTGTCACAGGGGGCGTGTGATGCGCAGACAACACACCTGCGCATCAGTGCTCCGCTATCCCATGACATCTGTTCAGTCAGTGTAGATAGCGTGCATTGATACATGAAGTCGCTTATCTGCTTCAAAACCCCGGCTCTCTCATCCTGGAACAGGCTAGATTGATTAGGCAGCGGCATTTTGCTGGGTAGAATCATACCGTAGTTAAAATATCTTCCTCCAAATGAAATCGTATTTCATCGGGTAAACGACAGATATGTCACTAGAGCTCTCTTACATATCGACACCGAATGACATTTAGTGCCGAAAGCAATTTTCACCTATGTTCAATACTACGAAATCACAGCGCTGTACAGGGATTCCTAATTCTAGCTGTTGGGAATTTTTCTCTCATCCGGGGCGAAAATGTCAAATTGACATCCACCCATCCCTTCTGCACACCGAGAGGCAACTGAGGCCGGTTACCTGCCAGTACCAACAACCACCAACTATTGATAATGAATTAATCAAATAAAACGTTCATTTAATAGTAATAGACTATAAAATAGTAATAACAATACGAGGCTTGGGCCATGAGCCATGGCAAGTTTCTTCTCACATTTACACTATACTACCATACCATAGCCATGTGTCCTGGAAAGCATGACACTCATAGTACATGGACACAGCAGGAGATGTCGGTATTGACGGACACCACGCACGGGACGATGGGACTGCCGTAATGTCAGGCTTCTTGCAGAATGGATGCGTCGAGGCAAGAACAGCGTGCCTGAACGTAGGAAGTGTGCGCTGTTGGGAACCGTTACGACGATGAAAGAGGGTGCCAACTTCCTTAAGTAAGGTTGCATGCTGCAATAATAATAATAATAATAATAATAATAATAATAATAATAATAATAATAATAATAATAATAATAATAATAATAATAATAATAATAATAATAATAATAATAATAATAAAAATAAGGTGGACCTCTGGATCTCAGAAAGCCACTTAACTGCAATGGAATAAACAAGAATAAAAATACAAATTTGACCTACTTAATCCGTCAGGATGCAGACTGGGCATTGTAATATATGAGCTCATCGCAGTATACCAGCATGGTATAGAAGTCCATACAAAGCTTTACTGGTGTCTGAGGCACCCCCGCCTCCCCCCCTACCCCTCTCTCTCTCTACCGTAACTCTACCACTAGACTAACGTCTAAACTACACTTGTTTCTTACATTCTCTGCTACGCCACGTGAATCACTGAGCACTAAAGTTGCTGGTATTCACCCCTTTTAATAGTTCATACCTAACTCGTAACTGGTGATATTCATAATTAAGCAACATAGGCCTAAAATACGCATGGATGGGTGATTGCTAAATTTCACGGGAACTGAATAGGTCTCACAAACATCAACACATGGGATCGGTATGAGCGATCCAGTTACATTACACCATATCTGTGTAGGGATGCCACTCCACAACTAAACTTGTATGGTCAGTGTGAAATGCGAACGTAAATCAACGAGAAAATAACTCGCTCTAACTTGCGTTAGGACGCGCGCTGGGTAGAAATTACTCAAGACTGGCATCACACATTAACATGTCACAAGCTTGAATAACACGGATGCTACTAAAATATCAAGTACTAAAGACTGTATGAGAAAGGCCATTAGGAAATTAGCGAGGTGTAGAAGACATAATACCCGTTCGACTATGAATGATTATAGTTAATTTTGCTATTGGTAAAAAGTATCCACGCATCTCCTAACGGTTTATCAAATAATATTGAATTGTAGAATTGTGTCATAGGTTTCCTCTGTGGATCAGTGGTAGAATGTCGGCCTCTGGATCCCAAGATAGTGGGTTCAAACCCGGCAGAGGTAGTAGGATTTTTGCAGGGCGGAAAAAAGTCCATTCGACACTCCATGTCGTACGATGTCGGCATGTAAAAGATCTCTGGTGACACATTTGGTGTTTACCCGACAAAAGTCATTAAATCTCAGCCACAGACGCCCAAGAGAGTTTCGGTTTACTCGGTCTGCCATCTAATGGGCCTAGAGTAAAACGGAACGTCGAAATTGACGAGCAGACAGCCAGATGACGTCAACTTGAAATGTCTGTACACGGTAGCTGAGGCCATACGATTATTATTATTATTATTATTATTATTATTATTATTATTATTATTATTATTATTATTATTATTATTATTATTATTATTATTATTATTATTATTATTATTATTATTATTATTATTATTATTATTATTATTATTATTTAATCATATTTACCCAAAGGTAGGAAAATATAAGTAACGATCTAAAATAAACGGTCTTCTTCCTAGGGAAATACATGAAAAGAAAATAAATCATGTCAATGTTGTGTTAACGTATGTCAACTTAAAATGTCGTAAAGTGCTTACTTTGTAACTATATTTCAATATGAATTTTCTGTTGAATCCCGTTAATCGCTCACTCATTCATTTACTCAAAAGGAGCTTTCACATGGCTCCCTGTCAGAATAAATCACTGTCTATTTCAAAAGTCTCACCTGCATTGAACAGATTCGATCCGTGGTCTCATTGGTGAGAAGCCAGTGACACTCATCTATGACGCCCACTACGTAGAGCAGAGAGGAGATTTAAATTCTGACATCTTAATTTTCTTCGTTTTCCTAAGTGGGGAGCTCAATGCTTAGCACATTGAGAGAATATGGGATATCGAACACTTTCCACAACAGGTACTGGATGCATAAGGAATGGCATTGTTTATATCTCCACTGCATCCATATTGTGAAAGCCAAGGATCAATCTGAGCCATTAGGAATGAATTTGTTCTAGCGTATACCAGGTGAGATTGTATACGAAAAGCACTATATCTCACCCGAGAAACCTGGCTTCACAAGTCCGGAATAAGGCAGGCTGTTGGGACACATAATTAAGGACCTGCTAGATGAATAACAGATATTCGAATGTTACGTGGACAGCGTAACGACTTACTCAGCAGAATACCTTAATTAAAATGTTTAGAGAGAACATTTTTGATTGATTCTTTTAAAAAATTAACTTCTATCAAAACAATGAAAAAGGAAGACTTCTGGCCAATTGCCTGCATGAATAAGTCTAAGGGAATAAAAAACAGTATTATTTTCTTCGCTTTCAGCACTGCGCCTCAATCTAATACCAGTTTTAAAGATGATTCATTTTAACGTCTAGATTTCATTTCTTCCAGTAACAATGGCGCCTTCGCCTTTAATTGTATTTGAGAGGAAAGTGCAGCTATTGATTTTGCCGTCAACATTTCTGGATAAGATAAAATATTAGCTCGCGTTGAATACTCCATGGAATTCATCTCAAACTTCCTCTAACTTCATTTCCTATCTGTCACGAGAGTCTTGCCCTAAGTAGCGCCGTATCTTAAAGGTGAAAGTTGTGACAACAATGATATTCATACCTTCTGAGGGAACATTCACACTGAAACATGTTCTACACTAACCTAAGAGAACAAATTACAGACTTAAAACTGGCTGTTTTCAATTCCTTTTTCCACTTAGGAAAAATATACATGCAGAATAGGAAACAGTTTGCACTGCATGTATCACGGACGCATAAAGCCAACGTCGTGACATCCTCAGTCGGTTTACTTCGCCCTTCAGAATATTTAAAAATATATATTTCTTGATACTCATTTAACCATACCAGGATTTGACGAGTCTGTAACCGAACGCGGGTCCTTCACTAACACCATAGGTCTCGTAAATAATAGTGACTGATATAAAAATATACAGCCTCTTACGAAAAATTCGTAACCGTAAATATCCACACCGATGGTAGATATGCAAAGGATTAAATTTTCATGAAATAGCACACGTACAGTCTCTTAGAAAATACCGGGCGAGTTGGCTGTGCGGTTAGGGTGCGCAGCTGTAATCTTGCATCTGGGAGATAATGGGTTCGAACCCCACTGTCGACAGCCCTGAAGATGGTTTTCCACGGTTTCCTATCTTCATACAATGTAAATGTTGGGGCTGGACCTTAATGAAGGACATCCTTTCCATTCCTAGGCCTTTCCTATCCCATAGTCGCCATAGGACCTATCTGTGTCGGTGCGACGTAAAGCAAATAGCAAAAAAAAAAAAAAAAAAAATTTATAATAGAAAAGAAGGGATGACTGCATGTCAGATTATTGAGTTTCGCACAGGCACGCCTTCTCAGAAACAATTGAACTTATAGATATAAGGCGTGTTCAAATAGTGTCCATTTGAGGCGTTGCTGCTGCAGACGTGCAACGTAGGGCGACTCCGATGCGGGTATATAAGCACGGACATGTAGGCAAAGGGATTAGTGTGGCAGTCTTGTCGTGCCGAGGTGCGTGCATTAAATGCGACCACGTACAGTTGACTTACTTGACTTAATTCTGTTCCTTGCGAAACATAGGGCATCAACAAAGCATCTCCATCTTATCCTGTTGCCAGCCAACCTCTTCACCTCTCCCCAGGTCTTGCCTTCATGCATGGAGGCAATGAAAGAAGGCAAGACCACGTGCAGTATGGCTACGTTATTATCAAATGCATCCAAATAGGACCAACATGTTGTAATTCTGTTCTTGGACAGGACATACGCCGGTGGACATCTATCGGAGAATGAAGACTGTGTATGGAACAGCATGTCTGTCGAAAACCACCGTTGTGCAATGGTGCACCAAGTTCCCGATACCGCAAAGGGATTTACGCAGAAGGTAAGCCAACGCAAGTGGGAGACACTCGAGCACCCGCCCTATAGTCCTGATCTCTCCCCATGCGTTTACCACGCCTTCGGACCGCTCAAAAACTCCTTGAAGATTCGACGTTTCCTGTTGGACGAGGATGTGCAGCAGGCGGCTACGGACTTCTTCGCGCAGCAGGGCACTGTGTTTTACCACACGGGCATCTTCAACGTGGTGCTTCGGAGGGGTGAGTGCCTCAATGCTCACGGCGAGTTTTTTCTTATTGGCATTCTGATTCAGGACTGTAATGGCGTCGAACCGTCTAAGTCTGATGAAATACTACATGCAAGGAACATAATATAGTGTCATGCAATCATTGCTTTTTGGAGCGATTACTGTTCACATATAGTATATCATCGTGGGCCACCTCAATCAACTTTCGTGTGGCTCATCTGCACAGTCCTCAAGCAGCGCAGTATGATTTTACACACGTGATACTTGACTGGCGCGGTGCATAAGCGACGGGCATACCTACAAGACGTACCTATATGAGCAACTGATGGAGAGACGCCATATAATGTGACTGCGTTAAACAGAATGGTCGCCACAATGATTTGACACAAATATAGCCACATTAATAGTGAGGTCTCGATGGAAACAATTCCTGGATAGGTCGTTTGATCAGAAAGCGTATTCTGCTTGGTCTGAATAACGAGAGAGGTTACATTCGTCTGTGTATTTGTAGCATCCTGTGGTCATCAACATGTATCTACAGCATCGTTATGAACAACGCGTGATACGCGAGGGTGCTCATTTTGAACACATGATATACCGACACATTTTGATAGGTATTGCCATCGCCACCTTGTATGTTGTAAAGTATCTTGAGTTCAGAGACAATTCGTACTTTAGTACTGTCTTTTTGCCATATGCTGTATTAAGTACACATTGTATTCAAGGACATTTTATTTTAGTTCTCAGCATGCACAGAGAACCTTACTATAGACGAAATTATTTTTTATTATTGAATTCTCTCTACTTTTTTGTTTCACTTTAAAAACTGATAGCTATATTTCTTAATAAATTGCTAAATAAAATTGACTTTCACTGTGAATTTTTGCATTCGTTTTCTGTTCTAGGATACTTATTAACCTTTAGTTTGTAATTTTTTTCTTTGGGTCAATAAAATATTAACTCCATAGGAGATTCCTTTTATGAGTTCAAAAAGAGGGATTCACATTTCTTAGCTGGTAAATATTTGATGAATTGGCAGTAAATATATCTTCCATATATCCTAATGTACCTCTTGAGAAGGTTTCTGCAATAAATAAATAAAAAGTCTAATTCTCAGCATACTTGTAATTTTGATTTTTGTATTTGCTTTCTGTCGCACTGAAACAGGTAGGTCTTATGACGACGATGAGAAAGGAAAGGGCGAAGAGTGGGAAGAAAGCGGCCGTGGCCTTAGTTAAGGAACATACGCAGCAGTTTTCTGGTGTGAAAATGGGAAATCACGGAAACCATCATCAGGGCTGTCGACAATGGGGTTCGAACCCACTATCTCCCGAATGTAAGCTGACAGCTATGTGACCCAAACCACGCGGCCATTCAACCGGTCTTTGATTTAGGTAATATACAAAATATGCTTTGAAGTGCTCACCATTCTCTTGCACCAAGACACAGAATTGATTTGCAGAATCTAAGAACTTTTCACTCGCTATTTCCAACACTAATAAGCTACTAACAAAATATTATTCAACATTCAGTGTTGCCAACCAAGAAAGAAAGAAAGGAATAATAGTGTTATTGATTGTACGTCCCACTGACTACTATTACGGTTTTCGGAGACGCCATGATGTTGGAAGTTTGGGCCACAGGAGTTAATCTACGGGGCAATAAATCACCGAAACGAGGCTGACATATGTGAGCACATTCAAATACCGCCAGATTGAGCCAGGATGAAACCCATGAAGTTGGGCTCAGAACGCCAGTGCTCAACCGTCTGTGCTCCTCACCCCGACAAAAGACAGAAAGAAAGAAAGAAAGAAACAAACAAACAAACAAACAAACAAACAAACAAACACACAAACAAACCAAGAAAGAAAGACACAAGAAAAAACAAAGAACCGAAGAAACGAATATAGAAGGAATGCCACTAAGAGTCGGAGAAACTTCCCTGTCATTCCACTGCGATAAATTAACGTAATATAGTAACATACATAACTATTGTACTGGTTTAGGAAATGTGGCTTTTTTATTATCATGTTGCTGTTAGTTAGGGTTTACATCCTTTTCCACTTTATACACGTCTTAAAATGGAATATAATGGAATATCATGGAATATTTGCTCTGCTTCGAGACGGAGGACGGGAATCAATGTGCAGGGTACGGAAGGTAGGCATGAGGGAGAGGAAAGAATGGGAGAGTTCTAGAAGACATTGGGCCAATGTTTTATCGGAAGGGCCAAGGGTTCACATCAGAGAGTGAGATCAGGAGAGGTATCTGTGAGGAATCGGTATGAGTCATTGCAGGTGGAACAGCAGATGGAACATGGGGAACAGGGAAGTGTTACGGTGAAGGGGCGAGGCAAGCGGAAACGGAATGGTAGAGATGTGAAACGTGCGGTAGTGTTTGGGAAGAGGGAGGAGGAACAGGGTCGAGAGAGAGGGAGAAGGGAGAAGAGAGTAGGTTCTGCAGCCGTCAGGGAAGTTAAGAAAGACCAAGAGAGGCGGAGATCTAATGCGGTGGGTGAGGTTAAGGCTCTGATCATGGGCGAATATATTGTTAGGGATGTGAGGAAAGTATGTGAAGAAACCGGAAGTAGGGTAGAGTGTTATCTGGAATTATGTTCAGGCTGATGTTGAAGAAAGTATGAGTGAAAGAGGATGTTTTGGAAAAGGTGGTCATTTTCAATGTTTGTTCCAATAACGTAAGGTAAGCAGCAATAGGTACTAGGATATTTAAGAAAGTGTGGGATTTAGTTACGAAAGTGCGGGAGGAGTTTACGGGAAGTGTTACGGAGAAGGGCGAGACACGCGGAAAGGGAACGGTAAAGAAGGGAGGCAAGGCCATAGGAAAGAAGAAAATGGTGGCTTTCTTCAGTTACAAGCTGCTGCGGTATTAATTCTTCTACATATTGGAAGAGCACATTATTAGGCGGATGGTTTGGTCTCTAGCAAGCATCGAGGAAGGATCTCCTCGCTCTGATACTTCAGCTAGAGTAAAATATTATTTTGTATGATTCCATCATCCCAGACGGATACCACTGACACCTTAATAAACCTCTTGTCAAGCTCTTGTCAACAACAATGCATTGTAACGGCTTCCAGCGGAAAATGGGATTCTTTCACATTAATTTTTTTGCATTGTTTTACCGATTTCAATAACAATATAAAGTATGTTTGTTGTTTTGTACAAAATAATGAAAACTTGAGTTATGCATTGATATGAACGTAAGTTAAGAATACGCACGAATTACGTATATTTGCATTTAGCCAGCCTACATGCACTGTAATATAATAATTCTATGTGGCTATTTCTAGCCGAGTGCAGCCCTTGTAAGAGACCCTCCGATGAGGGTGGGCGGCATCTGCGATATGTAGGAAACTGCTTGTTATTGTGGTGGAGGATAGTGTTATGCGTGGTTTGTGAGTTGCAGGGATGTTAGGGACAGCACAAACACCCAGCCCCCGGGCAGTTCCCTACATATCGCGGATGCCGCCCACCCCCATCGGCGGGTGATTTGCTAGCTCTGCAGTTTAACCCGAGGGAAAGGTCTGAATCATCACCTATGTAACCTACCTTTCTGAAAATGTAACTTCTGCCGGCTAATGTAAAACTTCATAAAATCTTTAACTGTAAATCGGCGATAGAGAGTGATGTACCCTCTCGAGCTACCCTTCATATTGGTTTGAGGTGACTACGTTTTGTAACTGGTTTTCTTCCCTTTCGTAATGTCTTCATTTATATTTATACGAGTCACCTCCATAGTTTGGGAGTAGCCCCTGTTTCTTCGGCCTAGTGCCCCTTAGGTTTTAAGTGTTCATATCTAGGAGTGCAAGCATTAGCCTCCTTTCATTTGTGTTCGGGCTATTTATTTAACTGTTATTCATTTTACACGATGGCCCTATAGGTTGGGTACGAGATACCCCTGTCTCAATTTGTAAGTTGGGCCATGGAAGGCCAAAAGATGTAAGATATTTTTGGTGTTGCCTTGAGTAGGCTTGAGAACTGAGAGCACGTTAGCTCTTTTTCAAGTGTATAAAAGTGCCTTTTGGGAGCCCTGATATTGTAATTGCTGGAGCAAGTGCTCCATGGATTAGGGGATTTCTGCCCTTTGAACAAATTTATGCTCGTCTGTAAAATTTGAGCTGGGAGCTCAAAAATTTTTAAACTAGGGGCTTGTAGCCCAAGGGTGTAAAAGTTCTGAAATCTTGGATTTTTCTAAGTCTTGTACCTGAAATGTCATTGTTATCTCACTAAGTGAAAACTTGTTAACTTAATAATAATAATAATAATAATAATAATAATAATAATAATAATAATAATAATAATAATAATAATAATAATAATATCATGTGGCTATTTTAGCCGGGTGCAGCCCTTGTAATGGAGACCCTCTGATGAGGGTAGGTGGCATATAACATGTGTAGTTACTGCGTGTTATTGTGGTGGAGGATAGTGTTGTGTGTGCTGTGTGAGTTGCAGGGATGTTGGGGAGAGCACAAATACCCAGTCCCCGAGCCAAGTGAATTAACCCTTTACGGTTAAAATCTCAGACCCTGCCGGGAATTGAACCCGGGACCCCTGTGGCCAAAGGCCAGCACGCTAACCATTTAGCCATGGAGCCGGAAATTATAATAATGATACGTGTTTTACGGCAAACAGAAGAGAAATTTGACTCCTTCCTTGGGCAGTCGTAGTGAAACTTCTCAAATGACTTTGGAATTGCAACACGTAAACGGATAAGGAGGCTGATTACGATTGTACTCCTCCTTAAATTTGAGATTGTTGATTCATTTATTGCCGCTTGACCAATTCTCTGTTCAAAATTGATTGCATGATGTATTCTTTGCCAATACCGGGAAATTTTGAAACAAATAAATAGGCCTATGTCCAGTAGGCCGGTAGATCCATTGAAACTAAGACCAACGGCTTCATCATACACTTCAAGAACTTTCTTTCTCAACGCGGTGACTATCCTTGATGTAACTGAATGATGACACGGAGTGTTGAACACTGATCCACTGGTTTTACTAGATATACGTAGATTACGTAAACAGATGTTCCATTCAGGCAAGCCCTTTGATACTTGAACACTGGTTACTCGTTAAACATGATCCGACTTTGTTGAAGTGGTATGAATAAGTGATTTACCCAGAGTGATGGAAGTATTATCGCTTAAAGTATGATAATCCTGCTCACATTTCTATAAACCGAGTTAGAATGGTGTGTTAGACCTTACAATAACACTCACAGGAATATTGCACATAACGAGGTAATATCAATTACTCCCAAAACAAACCATCCGTCACGTGCACCTAGTTTTGTTTTAATGAATCTCAACATTCTTTATGTCAGTACGTTCATATCCATTGTAGTTGTTCATCTTTATGAGGAGATATATAACGGAGATATTAGAATATGTTTGTTTAAGCGTGTATGTGTAACATAACATATTTCAGTCAGGGAAGAGAAGTAGATATAAAATGAGAGAGATGGAAAAGGACAGCGGGTGGGAAGCTAAAATTTATGAGGATACAAGTGCGCAGAAACTTGTGCATTCATGTTATATGCAAAACAGAAATGGCGACCATCAATCACACACTCAACTGAATGATATTCGTCGTCACAGTGGCCACGGATTTGAGAGCTCTAGACCGGAACCGTCTGGTTGGACGGACGTTACCCCGAAACTTCCCTCCTTATTCAACACGGCATCTCCTGTGTCTCTTCAAGAGTTGCTTATGGAAAAAGTTAGAGCAAATATTCTTGTCTTCAAACTTAGATTTCGATAGCACTCTGTAACCATTATTATCATTACTGACCGCACAAGCCCGGCCGGATTAGTTATAATGTAAGATTGGTAAGGTGTACTTCCTGGTGGCCAATTAGTGTAACTCAGTTGTGCGTGTAGGGGAAGAGGGGGGGGGGGACATCTGAAATTTGCGTATTTTCTGTATTACTTCTACTTTACGGCTCTATCGGCAAGATCGGGTATGTTAGCCGCGTCTGGTTAATTTACCTCGTTTGGAAACTGTGCGTTTGTGTTCGCCCTAAAACGCTTCTCTTCATATACATACAAAACACCACAATACGGACCATGACAATAACACGAAATAATGAACACATGTGGGTGGTATTGTGAAATTCGGTTCAGAGGGCTCTGGGTTCCTTTCCTGGGCAGATTTAAACGCCTAAGGCTATTCTATGTAGCATTTTCCGGGCATGTAGGCTGTGCTGAAGTACGTAGGGATGCGTTCTCCCAACATTGCACACTAATGACCTACGGAGAGTACAGAACCTTGAGAATGTCGAACAAAATCGCCACTGAAACGTCGAGAGACAACATCCCTCTTGGAACACGGCTAACACATCCAGAAAATGTGTAGATAGAATTGGACGCCGTCCGTACAAATCTAAACAGTTATATGGTTTATTATTATTATTATTATTATTATTATTATTATTATTATTATTATTATTATTATTATTATTATTATTATTATTATTCATCGCTGCAGTCATCTATGGGGTTTTCGAACACACAACAACCATTCAGTCCTTCTTTAAGCTGTCTTTAACTTTCTTTTCTTTCGTGACGGAGATCCTTTAATCTCTGCCTTCTCCTTAACGATTCTTCTGCTCTACTCCTTGGTCTTTTACTGAGAGGAGTCACTACTCCTGCGACTTTGTTTTAACTTCGCTCTGATCTAATAGTTGCCCTCATCAAGTCCTGATGCACGTTCTTAAGCCAAGGGATTATGATCCCCACTTCTCTTGTAGGCAGAGACTTTTGTTTGCCAGTCTCTCGGTTACTATTATTGTCATAACATCAACCCTTTCTCATCTATGAATCTATCTCCCGGTAGTTTCTTACGTCCTAGAATTGTCCGTAAACATTTTCCTTCCTTTTTCCTTGTCTCAGACTAACGACGTCGGTGGTGAATGGGGAAAATTATTTACGACAGGGAGGACGGAAAACCTGAGTCTATGACACCAAACTCACACCGGGTGGTTCCCTGTCGGCGCCTGTTCCCATGTCATAATCGGCCGTTATTTTGTAACCAGGTCTCAACAACATGGTTTTAACCTCCATGTCGAGTATTATCCATCATGGAGTATTTTTTTCCTATTTTACCTTTTCCGCATGGGAGATGCCATTTCGTAGATATCGAACAACTGTCGGAGGTTTAACATGTTTGTTTATATTATCTGCCCCTGTCTACGTTTCCATTCTATCTTACGTTCTATGATCAATTGTAGTACGCTGTATTTCTAATTTTGGAAGATATGAATGAATTAGGCTGCTTTCCTGCTTTTTAGGGACATTTACTTTACATGATTTCCCGGCACGAAGGAGTACTTCCTCAGCGGTGACGTGGTTTACCCAAAGAATTTTCAATATTCACATTTCAGTGTCCTACAGTGGGTTCGCCGATGAAAACTTTCGTATCCAACTTTCGACACTGTGAAACAACACTAGCAGTATGTACTACCTCATGACACTCCTTGTTTATCCAACTGTTATTTGGTGTTATTCATCAAACCTTGAATTCAGAAAAGAAAAAAGAAGAGCGAAATTATCAATTTTTTGAGTTTTAAATTATACTTTGATCTTTTATCTGTCCACCTATTCACGCCCACACATTCTTACACCTCTGTGCTCCACGGTATCCCCGTAACAAACACAATCCGCTATGCTGATAATACTATGGTCCTTGTAGACAAAAAGACCTTCGCTGGGCTTAGTAGCTCACACGGTTGAGGCGTTGGCCTTCTGACCCCAACTTGGCAGGCTCGACCCTGGTTCAATGCGGTGGTATTTGAAGGTGTTGAAATACGTGAGCAAGTTTACGACAAGACCGGCCGCCACTGCCGAAGCTTGGTCGAGGCCCCCGGACCCACCAAATACCCTCAGATATGTCTCTCCCGCTACCTTGAGAGGGGTAGCCATGTTGATGGTCACTAGACCAAAAATCCTTGTTCTATCCAATGATGAAGTGGGTGGTTGTGATACTGTATCCCAGCCATTGCCACTAATGATGGTGCCCAAGTTCGCCGTTGTGAAGGCCTTTCCCCGCGCCGGAACCTCATGCCAGTTGTTACGACACTATCTCAGGTGAAATCAGGGCACCGCAACAGTAACGTCCTAAGCAACAATAATAGATTTTATGGAGAGAGTTTGTTTTTGGTTGGTGGGGCATTTAAGGCAGGATGCATAGAGGACGAGTGCGTAGAGTCCAGGCTCAGGCTTGGAGGCAGGGGCAAGGAAATGGGAGACAGGAGGAAAGAAAAAATTTACTGAAAGGAAGGTTTTACAAGAGGATAGAAACAAGAAATGAATATGAAGGCTTTTAATTTTGCACAATTAACGGAGATAGAAGGCCTCATCTTCTGATCTTATTTATAAAACTTAAGATTGTAAGAAGTTAAGGAATGAAATATAATTAAAAGTGGAATATCATCACTTGGTGGCCTATACTGAACATATATTTATACAGGTTTTACTTGGGACAGATGAGAACTCTAAAAGTCCTCTCGGTGTCTTGATTACTCACCAAGAGGGCGACCGGCGTTAGGAAATCCAAAATAATGCACGGTCTACGAAATCTAGGACAAGCTTGCCTGTAGGAACGAATTTTTTCACCATGACTTGGTCTCCAACCTTTAAATTGGTGGATCTCCGTCCACCATCATATCTCTCTTTCACTTTCTCATGGGGAGCCTTAAGGTTACCTGGTGTTCCTACACAGATCCCTGATATTATCGGGGTCTATTGCCTCTGGAAAAATATCACAGATTGACCATAAATTGGACAACGGGGTGTTAGGAACGAACATAAACATAAGAGATGCAGGAGAAACTTGTGTGACTCGCGAAATGCCGAGTTGAATGCAAAAGATAGCCAATGTAATGAAGTGTCCCATCGAGCATGGTCTTCATGATGAAAAGCAATCAAGGCAGATCGAAGATTACGGTTAACACGCTCAGCTAGAGACGGTTGTGGGTAACAGGCTGATGTTGTTACATGTGAGATGGATATGTCAAAACAGAACTTGCGAAATAAAGTATATGTGAATGCCTTGACATTGTCAGAGACTATATATTGACAAAAGTCCAAAAGAAACAAAAATATACATAGTATTATGGCAAGAAATTGTAGACTGAGCGGTGGCCATCTTATTCAGAAAGAGCCATGGAAACCGCGCGAAACCATCTACACACATAAGGAAGAAATTATTCCAGTTGCCCTTAGATTGAGGGAAGGCTCCAACATAATCTATGTATAAGCGTTCCATAGGGCGAAATTCTTGAAGAGATGACAATAGCGCTAGATTTGTAGACAACGTGGGCTTACTAACCCAATAAAATTTACAAGATTTGACCATTTCCCTAATTTTGCCGTCCATACTCTTACATATGAACATTTCTCTAATTTTTTCTCTAGTTTTCAAGATGCCTAAATGTTCCCTTACTGGGTTCTTATGATAAAACTTGAAGATCATGGGCACAAAAACTGTTGAGACTACAACTTTCATCTTCTGGTCAAGCGTCGAAGGGCAACACAGAACCTCATTCCACAGAAGGTAAGAGGCAACTTGTCTCCCAGAAGAAAGGTTTTCCATAACAGGAGCCAGCACTGGATCTTGGCGTTGATATTTTTTGAGGTCACGGTATAGCATAGGGGCATCCATCAAGATGGCACTTACACTAGGAGGTATGGAAATAGAAGGAGAAGAACTTTCCTCCGGGTTAGTGGAATCAACCTCGCCAGAAAACATACGGCTTAACCCATCAGCGACCACATTCTTGGATCCCAGAATGTGTCGCACGTCGAATTGAAACGCCGAAATTCAGATAGCCCAACGGGCGATACGTCCAGTGCGACGGGGCCTAGCCAAAATCCAGCTCAGAGCCTGATTGATGGTCTCTAATTCAAACTTAATATGTTCAAGATACAGGCGGAATTTTACCAATGTGAACAGGACAGCCAGTCTTTCTAATTCATAAATGGAGTACTTGGATTTTTGATCCGATAAGGTCCCAGACGCGTAAGCAATAGGCCGCCTTTCGAGTTCATATTCTTGGAGAAGCAGATAATGAGGCGTCTGTCTGAACGATGAACTTCTTAGAGAAATCTGGTATACGAATGACTGGGGCGTTACAGAGAGCTAATTTCAAATCTTCGAACGCAACTTGCTGCGATGGCCCCCATTCAAACTTGACACCTTTCCTACGAAGTAGGTTTAGGGGCGCCGCCCTATCAGCGAATTTGGGAATAAATTTCCTAATGAAATTCACCATGCCGATGAATCTAGCAATTCCTTTAACATCTTTAGGAGGCTTGTAGTCACGAATTGCCTGCGTTCTGGAATGATCGGCTGAAACTCCATCGGGTGACACAATAGGCCCTAGGAAGGACATAGATGACTTGGGGAAAGACATCTTTGATAACATGACTGTTAATTCAGCCTTGCGAATGCTATTTAGGTCTTCCTCTAGAAGAGCTAAGTGTTCTTCAAAGGTTTCTGAGAAAATCGCGACATTATCTAAATAATGGTACAGATATTCGAATTTGATGTCGGAAAAGACCCTATCTGGCAATCTAGTAAGAACACCCGTGCCCGCGGGGAGCCAAAAAAAGGCACGCGGTTATATTCATACAAATCCCAGTCGGTAGCGAAAGCAGTCAGATATTTCAATTCTTTCACAAGGGGTATCTAGTTATATGCTTGATTAAGATCTAGGATGGCGAATAACTTAGCCTTCCAAAACCAAGAGAAACATGAATGCAAATCAGGAAGGGGTACTGATTGCAATAAAACCTTACGATTTAACGCCCTATAATCAACAACTTGCCTGAAGCCGCCTTGAGGTATCGGTACAAGAAAGAAGGTTGATGAGTACGCCGACTTTGAAGGTGGAATAATGCCATCCTTCAACATTTGATCGTTATTCTACTTAACGGTTTTCATTTGAGGTTGAGATAGCCAATATGGAGGAAACCTTACAGGGACTGAATCCGTCACCTCGATCTAATATTCGATTAAGTCAGTAACGCTAAGGGTTTCCGAAAATACATCATAAAAAGACTTACTTACAAATTCTATCAGACTGGTCTTTAGGTAGGTGTATGAAGTCTAACGACATCGAAATTGAGGAAGACATTGTTACAATTTGGTTATTAACAAATATATACAATTACACGAAAAACAGTTTCATCTATACACACAGAACAAGTACGTAATAAACAAACTATATTTATACATTTTAGCTCATCAATATCTGCATTGCTGCTAAAGCTGAATGTCCAGTTTTGTTAGCCAACTCACACCTTCATCACTGGCCTCGTGGATATCCTTTATTGTCCCACTGAATCTTCGGAGTGGGCACTCTGTGACGATATGTTGAACGGTCTGAGGCACGTCAGAGCAGTCGCAATAAGGATCGCTGGTAATCTTCCACTTGTGTTTCCAGTAGTTGCATTTGCCATGTTGAGTTCTGATCCGATTAAGTGATGACCAGATTTTTCTGGGTAAGTTGAAACCAGGAGGTTGCATAACTGGATCCGAAATTAGACCTAATCTGTCAGGGTTTGAAGCTGCCCACCCATCGCGCCAGGCAGTGTTAGTATGAAATTCATCTTGGGCTAGCCTCTTTCCTAGTAACTAAGAAGGGTTCCTAGATTTAAGCCTGAGATCTTCACGTAGGCAGTCTTGATGTATTGGTAGAAGAGGATTGTCACAGCATTTAAGCCATTCTTTCTTCAGTGCCATTTGTCTTCGGAGATGAGGAGGTGGAATATTTGAAAGAACTGGTAACCAATCCAAAGGTGTGGATTGGATGGTTCCTGATATAGTTCTCATTGTATCGTTTAACTGAGTGTCTATCTTCTTTGTATGGGCACTGTTGAGCACTACTGGGCAGCAGTATTCGGCTACTGGGTATACTAACGCAAGTGCTGTAGTTCGGAGGGTGGATGCAGATGGGCCCCAGCTTGTTCCTGTGAGTTTATGCAGGATGTTATTGTGGGTTTTGATCTTGGCAGATGTTTTGCGTACATGTTCGCTGTAAGTCAAAGATCGATCCAAGGTAACGCCTAGATATTTTGGATGAGGATTGAACTTCAGTATATGACCTCTGAATTGAACCTGAGGGACATGATTGGCTTGTCTGTTGCTCAAATGAAAGCAGCTGGCCTCTGTTTTTGTTATGTTTGGTTTCAGTCGCCAGGTTTTAAAATAATTATCAATTCTGCAGAGATCTTTAGTGAGTGTGGTTTCTGCTCCAGCAAAATCACCAGACTGAGCTGCCAAACTGATGTCGTCAGCGTATATTAACTTCCTAGCATTAGTTGAAGGTAGATCTGCTGTATATTGTCCCCGCTCAAAGCCTGAGTCCCAACCAGCATTTATCTCAGGGAGTGTTACGGTCCGAATCTATCGCAACTAATAAACAATAAATTTATATTTTTAGATATAAGATTCCAAGCTAAATGTAAGGGCGCCATCCAATCAGTACTAAAGGGTTGAACGGGACACTCTAATCTTTCACTTTAAGGCTCATCATAAAACACACAAATTATATATCTATTCAGATCAAAGGGAAATTATGAAGGCTCCATCCTAGGGATGGGGACGGATATTTAAACGGTCACCAAGGGTTTACTATTCTACAAGAACAAGAACCTGGAACTGTTTCCTTGCAAATGCTAAAGGAGCATTTTATTTAAGTAAAAAATTAATTTTTACACACAATCAAAATCTGTTGACCCTTCATTTGCCGGTAATTTGGCAAATTATTCCTGAAAAATGATTACATAATATTTATCACTTTTGACCACCCTTCCATTTGGGTGGTAGAACCGTTGATATCTGATGGTATCAGATTTACCTTCGTTAACACCATGACCATATTTGGTCGTGGACCAATTACCTGTTGGCTAAATGGGCGCGATCACATGGACTATGTTATCGCCTCCCGGCAAACTACAAACTCTCCCCGGGTTCCTAACCAATATATGCTAATCGTTAGATGAAGGAAACGACAAAGGGACTCTAACCTAATGGTCCAGATGTAGGGATTTGCCTTCATTTTACAACTATTAACTTAACTTATTATTCACAACACTTGACATTATTACGTTAATTCGCCAGCTGACCTCCCTAATATCATTCATCATCAGCATCCGAAATAATAAAATAAAATAAAAATAATAAAAAATATTATTATTATTATTATTATTATTATTATTATTATTATTATTATTATTATTATTATTATTATTATCAACATTATTATTAATAGTGGAAATCGTGATTATCGTAACCCGTAATCATGCTCGCTATAATACTTCAACTTCTCGCTCTTATTATTCTCATTAAAAAAAAGTAGCTTCCTTTTTTATTCTTCTTCTCCTCTTCAAATATTCTCATTATTATTATTTTTAGTTAAAAATCTCAAATTTTTCATTTCAACTCCCAACATCATTATTATGTCCAAAATATAAAAAAGCAAATTCTTCTTCTTCTTCTTCAAATATTTATTATTATTATTATTATTAATAATATTATTATTATTCATTTTTTTAAAATTTCGCTTGTTACACGGTAGTCCACTCTTAATATGTTTAACGCATAACCCCTTTTACAATTCCGATTTATTTTGGCACTAATCAATCCAGACATGATTTACTTGTAATATTATTATTATTATTATTATTATTAATATTCTTATTCTTTCGAGAATCTTTATTTTTATTTCCCATCTTTATAATTTAGTCACATACGTTCTCTCCCGAACAGAAATCACAAGATCCGAATTCACATCGGTCGGGACATAATAGTGTTCGAACCCGCAACCTTATTTTCGTACTGTCGTTAATTCATAGAGACCATATACTCCTAAGACAATTCTCAAATCCCATAACACCTCGCAGTTGGACAAATACCTCCAATCTCTGCAAGTGTTAAATTATTCCTTCCTTTCCCATTTTGAATTCCATTTATCCATCGGAACTCTTCAAAACATTTTCGTTAATTAACCCTCGGTGTGTGGACTCTATTCTGCCACTCAATACACCGGTATAGAAATACAACCTCTATGTAGGCCTTAAGATCCATCTCTTTCTTCATCAACATCAGTACAATTCACTTTTATTTCGGGCCGGATTTCTGTCCCACAAACCCCAAATCTCACCTTTTGGCTCAAATCACTCTGGGCCTCAAACATATCGTGACCATATTATCAAAATGCCTATCTCGTTTCTACCAAATTTATTTATGATTATTATGGAATCCAAAAAAACGTTAATCAACAATTAGTGTTAAAATCGGATTCACTGTCCAAATAAAATATTCATGCCACATAATATCTCCACATTTAAATTACTTTAATTTGCAATCATTCTATCCAACTAGGCCCGTGCCTTTATTCTCAAAGATTATTATTAAACACGCCTTTACACATTACCCAATATTAATTTATTACTCCGGCACTTCTACAGATTATTATTATTATTTTGTCCACTGGCAAACTTCGCGATATTTACAAACAAATCAATGGACTTCATTCCGTCCCACAACAATTTATATCACTTGGCAACCCTACCTCTGGATTATCTTAACAACAGGCCTTAATATCTATAAAAGTTCCGATAACGGAAAAACACTTTGGAAGCACTTCTAAATGAATATTAACATTATCTTTACGTGAAACGTGCTCCATATCATATCAAACAACTCAAGCACTTGAATGAACAACTCAACCCTACTATACTCTATTTAATAATCAAAATTATGATGAGTGCTTGATCCAATCATGTACATATTAATTTGTCCCTTTGTCTATCTATCTTTGAATTTATACGAGCCGGAAACGGCTCGTTCCACAATCAAGTTACCATGATAAAATAATATGATTTCCTCCCCCTAACGATAGCAATCTACAAATATTTGAAAAGGTTACTCATCTCTTTTTTGTAGTCTGCCAAGCCGGACGAGAAGCACAGGCCCCGTCCAGTCTTAGCCCTGCATTCCACTGGTATTCATGCCAGCTTGAAGAATTAATCCTTGACCCTTTTCAGCTTTACACATTTTGAATAAAAACAAATAAAATAACTGTTGCACTTTGGAATAATTTGCACCCTAAATTCTACTCACAAATTTTACACTCTCGGCCTTGTATCTAGCCCACTTAATGTAGATATACATTCTTCATTCCTTTCCCGGACACTAGGAACATGGGATATCTCGGGATCCCCTTTACAACGGCCCGTGCGCGCACTTGAATTTCCCGTCTCACGTTCGTGTAGCTGACCAGGCATCAGTTTAGAATCGACTGTTTACTAGGTGACATAAACACTCGTGACCGTTCTCACGTAACGCACTTCCTAATCTGTTGGTAGAATCTCACACTCCGTAAGTTATGCTTTACTGAGTCATGTCTATTTGAAACACTTCATACTAGTATACTGCTCAAGACTAATATGAGCTACCTCACGTCATGAATCACTGTACTATGTAACTTTTCTTTTGCTAGGGGCTTTACGTCGCACCGACACAGATAGGTCTTATGGCGACGATATACTATGTAACAATATAATACTTCGAACCCTACTCCACAAGTAAGTACACACACGCACCCCTGGAGTAATCACGGCTCGAACAAAATATCAGAAGTTGTCACGCACCCCAGGCGTGGTATCCGCTCGAACGCTTTGTGAAAAGTAGTTCTCAGTCCTTGTCCACGACCTCATATTTATACTCGTATCCCCTCTCTTCCGAGTTCAAGAGAGGTTATCTTAGGACGCGCAGTCCCGATATCCTCATATGACTATTTGCGCCTTTGCCAGTGGCTTAAATATGATATCCAATGATGTAATTATGTTCTCAAATGCTCTATACCAATTCTCAACTATTATCGTTCGCTGGTAATGGATATATTTGCGAATTTAGCTGCCGTATCCCGGCCTGGGATTTCGCGCTCTACTGTGGCGTCCTTTGCCTCCAGCCAATCATCGGATAGCATTCATGAATTCTCAGAATTACACCATGCAATATCCCGCAATTATTAACTTTTTATAAGTTTTATAATATAGTAAGGCTCCTAAATTCCCCTTTATTCTAAATTGATAACTCACTCCCTTCTATCAGTTTAATCCGCGGAGGTAGCCTCGCTAGTGCTTCTTACAATACGAAGTTGTCGCCTTGCTTTGGTCAAGTGAATTTTTCCATTGGTCCACCTAAACCACGTGACCGGGAAGGCTCATATTTTTTTCTTCCAGTGCCAACCCTGCGTTCAACTCCCGCTAGTACATGGAGATACACCTACGTCATTTCTCAGAAATTTGCACCCAGCTCTCTACGCTGTCGCCACTACCTATTCTGCTCGGGGCTATGAAAACTTTCCGCAACTTGTCAACAACTCGTGCCTTTCTCTTTCCCCCTTCGTCACAATTTCTGAGAATTCTAATTCTTCCGTTCATTGTGTTTGTTAATCTCAGCGGAGACAATAGTCTGTGCATGTTACTGTATGTACAGTAAGATATTCTTTTTTCTGAAAATGAAATATATATTCCTCAATAATTCATCATAATTGCATGACGCTTATCACACCCCCACCAGGGCTCAATATACGTTGAAGAGCAATGGAGCCAGTACCGATCCCTGTGGTAATCCGTCACTCAGTTTGTAAGTTTTTCTTATGTTGCCATGTAGGTGTACTTCAATCATTCTATTAGCCAACATATTATTCAGCAGGTTGGCAAGCGTCTTACAAGGGATTAACTTCAGGAATTTGAGGATCATTCCTTTTCGCCAGACTGTGTCATAAGCTGATGAAAGATCTATGAACACTTCTACGGTCTTCTTTCGATCTTGAAATCCCATCTCAATATGGGTGGTTAGTGCTAACACCTGGTCGGTACAGCTGCGGCTTGGTCTGAAGCCAGCTTGTTCAAGTGGTATGTGCTCTAGGATTTTGGCTGAGATTCTATTGTATATTACTCTCTCCAGTAGTTTGTAGCAGACACTTAAAAGGGCTATGGGTCTGTAATCTTCTGCACTGTCTCCACTTTTCCCTGGTTTAAGGATTGCTACTATTTTTGTTCTTTTGAGTATTGATGGTAGTTGTCCAACATGTAAGATATTGCTGTAAAATTTGGCAAGCTATTCGGTTGTTCGGGGACCACAATGTATAAGGAATTCTGGGTATATTCCATCCAATCCGGCTGCTGTTCCTGACTTTATTTCTTCTAGCGCAGTTGAGATCTCAGCAGCTGTGAAATCAGAGGAAAACTTAGAGACTGCTTTGGCCTGGGTTATCCTCGATTTTAGCTCTTGTTGAATTCTTTTTGACTCTTTCTTATTTTGCCGACTGGTTTTCTTGTCAGGTTAACTAATCTGTTTGCCACCTCGTTTGGTTTTATCTTAGAGATCTTGGGACCGAATTTGGGAGTGCTGTTGCCAAGTTTCCTTAGAAGTGACCATGCTTTTCGACTGGAATGTTGAAAACTCATATTCTCCATGAGATTGAACCATTTTTCTTTTCTAGATGAATCTAGAGACGATCAGTTTATCTGCAATTTCAGGGTCACTGCTGAGCATATATTTCTCGTATAGCTCTTTGCATTTTGTCAGACATCTTGTTTTTCCTACAATCCATCCATAGTAAACACTAGTCAGAGGGGCAATTTATTGTTCTTTCCTTATTTCTTTTTTTTTTTCTATCACTCTTACTGCCCTAAATGTCGGCCATTTTACACAGCCATGGAAACCACGATGCAGATGGGGACTCTACCCTACATTTTATGCGTTGCCTAGGCCACAGAGCTTGCCCTTACTTAGTAAGCCATCTTTAGAACGGGGTTTTCGTTGCTACACGTCCGTAGGTTTAACCTCATATTACCTACACGTGACCCCTGGGTGGTGCTAAGAGAGCAACAACTTTGGCTGCTGGACCCAAAGCTCTTCTTTGTGGATATCCCAGCAATTCAGAGGATTCATTAACTCAATATGAGGAAGATGAAGCAGAGTTACATTTTAAAACGAGAGTATGGATATTATTTTCAAATATGAATGTGCAAGACTTGCTCTGAAGATCGAGCTCTAAACCAGAAGGTGTCATGAAATCCGCCCCTAATATCACAGGACATGAGAACTGTTTGGCAATAAAAACAACTCCAATTTCCAAGTAAATTTAGAGATGAGATTTTTAGCACGAATAAATCCTAAAATTTCTAAAGATGAAGAATTCTCCGAAACACATTTAACAGTAGAAGTATCATAATCAGGAAATTTACAATAAGCTTTCAATTTAGAACACCAGTCCTCAGAAATAATAGAGCTGACACTTCCTGAGTCCAACAGAGCCGTGGCTGGTTCATTGTTTATCTAAATTTGGGGAAGGGCACAAATTCCGTGGTCTCGGAGGCGATTTTGGGACATTCCCTCGGACCTTCTTCAGAGAGTTAGGTGCCCGACTTGACCTGGGCTGAGCCTCGAGAACCTAAAGTTAGTGACTGAGCCGGGCGTGCTAGTCACTTACTGTCTCCTGAGTTAGTGGACCAGAAGTAGAACAAGAAGGTGTACTGTTAGGTGATATACAGTTTCTGTGAAGATGTGAAAATGACCCACACTTAAAACATCCATGGGATGACCCTGCTCCATTCCCAGTTCCATTAGATTTCACGAAAGGACAAAGATTTCGCTTGATCCTCACGCATAACACTTGCAGGGAGAGAAAGTTCGGCGAGTTGGCGGCCGAGAACTATTAGATGTTAGTGGAGGCTCTCGATCGACTCGTAAAGTGTCTGCGTACCTAACTCATTCCGCGGACACTGCCATAGCCTCGAGTCAGAAAATGTTTGAGGTCGGGAAGTGAAACACAAATAAGACCGGTAGGATGGAGGAATCCCTTCGACAAGGGTCTGTACAATCTGACTTTCTGAGTAATGAAGAGCGAACACCCTTGTATAAAACTTGATATCCTGAATAATATCTGCTATGTTCCCATCTAGCCTTTGAACTCGGAAGTAGAACTTTTTTTTAATTTTTTTAAGAAATGCTATTTGTGCCGGGCGTGGGCCCATGTGGATCTTTTGCCCCTACTGGCAACATATTGTATGAACCTGCGTGTAATTGGAATGGCGGTAGTGTGGAATGTTATGTGTGAGGAAAGGAAGAATAAGGACGTCACAGACATCCAGTCCCCAGGCCAGGGATATTAATAATTACAAATAAAGAACACTGACCTGGCCAGAAATGGAACACGGGCCGCCGGGTGACAGGCGGGCGCGTTGCCCCCTACACCGTGGGGCGATGACTTTGCTCTTGCAGGAATGAAATTAGCTAAGAGACGGGCATGGAAGATTTCTATAGATTTATCCGCTATTGCCTTTACAAAATTGTCACAGAGGACACCTACAGATTATGGCTAAGTGATTTGTAAAATTTGAGAATATGAGAGACAAAAAGTAGTGCATGATTCTGAAATTCCAAAAGAAACCTTGGAGAGGTAATTACACCATTTGTAATGATTAATATCCCTGACTTGGGGACTGGGTGTTCGTGACGTCCTTACTTTTCCTTTCCTCACACACAACATTGGCAGTACTGATGGACAGAGCATCAATTTCCTTCTCCCCATAAACCGGAACACCGATGAGAAACTCTAAAGACTCTCTAGGTTTAGCTGCGTCAATCGCAAACATGTCACCAGATTGTATCTTTCTAACCAAAAGTTCGTAAATTAGTTCTTCTTGCGCAGATACCACGGTGCAAGGATTTCGCTAGAACCAGACACAACGAAGGGGAATAAAAAACGGGAAAATCCGGAAATATACATTTCTTCACGATTCAATATCGAGTTCTACGGAAGGCCGTCAAAAGGGGCTTTGTCCAGACGCAGTAAGCCACGCTCTGTTACCATTTGTTACGGAGATACTCTGGAGCACAGAGTTGTACGAAGGTGTGGGCGTGAATGGATGGACAGAGAAAAGATGAAAGTATAGTTTAAAAATCTCAATATTTAAAAATGTATGTCTTTCCTTTTTACTTTTCTGAATTCAAGTGTTGATGAATAACAATAAATAACAGTTGGATAAACAAGGTGAGCTCTTCAGCTCTTGTAACAATAATGATTAAACCTCAGGTACACAATAATTCCCATAATGATCTTGAAACTACAAGGTTACAATTTCCATTCAGTTAATACTCAAGGAGACTACTCTCCAAACTTATTACAATCAAGCCGTTCCAAGGCACAATCTAAATTCTACATTAGATCAATACAAAGAGTTTCCACAATCTTACCCGTTCGACAGTCTGGGTTACACTTGAATATGAATAGTTAGCATTTAACAGAGGCAATAAGTGCCCATTCTACATGGCCTTAGTAAAAAAAAATCAAAATTTTAAGATATCGGCCGTAAAACAAAATTCTAGGAGGTGAACACTTGTTCTCTATTGAAAATACACTTCAAAACATTTAAAACCCTGTATGGGCTGTGACTAGCAGAAGGAAGAATTTAGTTCCGAAAGAAGACATAAGTTTTAAATTTTACAAAATCATAGTCACCTCAATACCAAGTTCAATGGGAATTAAAAGAGTTAAAACTCGTTATTTTCTTAGAATAAAGTCCATAGACTTGCTTGAAAATTTACATTTAAAAGATTGAGATTTACATTATGAAGGAATTTGAAAACTTCCCCTCAAGCCCGCTTTCTAAGATTATAACATGATTAAAAGATGTCTTCCAATACCTTGATCTGGTGGGCCTTCCGACGCAGGGAAAGCCTTGCCCCCTGCCTCAACTACGGACACTCTCTAAACCTCTTGACTGGAGCGATTGAAAAGACAACATGGCCCAAAAGGTCCCAACTTTTAGAGTGGAGGGTGAGGTTCCAGAACTCCCTCGGCCGAAGCCATCTATTCTGATTAGCTAATTATAAAAAAATTATGATTGGTCAATAATTTCATATAGAAGGAAGAGATGGCAGTGCTAGTAACCTTGGGAAACAAAAAAAACAATATACAAATATTTCAGTTTTGTAAACCTAAAAACTAAAAATTTCTTTGAGAAATAATTTTCCACTTTACAAAAGAAAATATTTATAAAATCCTCCTATCAATACAATTCAAGTCATCTGTTAGATGAAGCAAAGTCTATACATGTTTCAGCCTAATCTCAAGGCCATCTTCAGTAGTAAAACAATGATTACATAATATACAAACAAATTAAAAAACGTAATGATGTGAAGTGACAGTGATCATGATTAGTGAGTTAAAAACACATTGAGGTACAAAGTCCTCTCGTCTAATAGATATTGCTCACTGTTAAATAAAACACTCTGCTCCACTAATCATGATCACTGTCACTTCACATCATTACGTTTTTTAATTTGTTTGTTTGTATGTTATGTAATCATTGTTTTACTACTGAAGATGGCCTTGAGATTAGGCTGAAACATGTATAGACTTTGCTTCATCCAACAGATGACTTGAATTGTATTGATAGGAGGATTTTATAAATATTTTATTTTGTAAAGTGATAACCGTCAGTACGGAATGAGATTCATAACTTGCAAAAATAATTTTCCATCCTCTTACCAGAGAGAGCATATAACTCAACAGTAGAGACATCTGAAGATAGAGTTCGAAACTTCTTCTGATATACAGTTCAAGCTTCATATAACAGATGGCCTTTCAAAAGGCGCTCAGTTTGAATGTACGGAGTAGGTGTACCTCCGGTACAGTGTTTATTTGCTTCCCGCTGATTTCGTTCCTCCATCAAAATTATCATGCGGGATTCTAAAGTGGCTTCGCAGTATAAGTAAGAATGTACCGAACAGAGGACTCAATGTTTTCTCACACCCCTTTATTTCGCGATTTATTCAGTAACGCGGTCTTAAATTTAGGTGTGTGTTGTTAGGTTTCAATACAGCTTCATAGGGTGGCCACACCTTTAGTGTTCAGCCCAACGTGATTCATCTAATAATATTAATTATATGGGCTCTTTTTTTGAAAGTCATTTAAGCATTAATATAATCATTTCATTTCATTAAAATCATAATAATTATGAGCCCGGCTCTTTGGCAGAATGCTCCGCGTCACGGCCTTCAGTTTACAGGAGTTCGAATTCCGGCCTGAAAGGGGATTTTAACTAACTCTGATTAATTCCTATTATTTGGGGACTGGGAGATGTTGGTTGTCTCAGTAGACATCTCTTCGTATATGCACAACACATGACGGAACAAACCACGAATCGTGAATGTACCCTTTCGCGGTCTGTTGATGTCAGGAAGGGAATCCTCCCGAAAAACTGGGCCAAATCCACCCCAAGGGCTGACCTAATAAATTGGGAGAAGCGCCAGAAAGTAGAATATTATTGCAACGTTAGACTAATGATGTTATTGATTACTTTAATTGCGCTGCCTGATGTTCTTGCGAAGCCATCCATATAATAAATACATAAATATATATATGAAATCCCTATCCGTCTGTCATTCACAGCGATATTGAGAAAACGAGAATATTTCAACAGCTGAAACTGGTACCATTCTTAGAGTCAGTTCCATCAACCACTGTTAAAAATCCGATAACGGAGCGTTAGTTAACACCTTGTTAAGATTTTAACATGGAGTAATGAAAATAGCGATTCACAGAACACTATGAAAAATTTCGTTCATTTGGACATCATTCTGATATGGGCTGGTTGTTGCCTTCCTTCGTGTGGGCTGTTCCTCTCGTATCGACCTGCCTGTTGCGTGCATCAATCAAGAGTCGATGGACGTTTTCTCAAACATCACCACTCCTTATTGCACCAATATATATAAAGCAGATACCAGTCCTACTGAAACAGACCACCACTTTAGAGTGGAGAAAATTCCAATTTCGGAATTTTTACAAACTAAAAAGGTGCTTCCACTGCATAAAATTATCTGTCTACGCTTGGTTGAGACTCAATATTTGTCTTGTTCGTTGCGGACTGGAAAATATGACTACAAGTAGTCGAATAAAGTAACTCGCCATGAGTTAATGTACTATGTACAATAAATCAAAGTATACGGGTAACAGCTCTGCCGCTGTACTGAAATAAGTCATTGCTACCGCAATTCCGAAGTCTGCCTGCTGTCATTTCTTGATGGGTACAGTACTTTTGTATCCATCTCTTGGCACAGGCCAGAGTAAAGTGTAGCTCCCACCCAAGTCCCAGTCAACATCCATGGCTGTGACAATATGGAAGCTGCTGGGGTATGGGTAGTGCTGAGTAAGGACATTCAGAGCATGACTAGTGCATCTGAGTGTTATGAAAGGTGCTGCTCATAGGGTCAGTCGTGCTGCAATAGTACTTTCTGACCCAGTGAGGAAAGCAATGGCAAACTACCTCACTCCTCATCTTGCCTAGTACGCCTCATTTTGGTGCTGCTATTGGTTTTTGGGGTTTCCTTATAACCGCATAACTTTTGGTGGTGCTATTTGAGGATCCAACCAGCCTCTGGGCTGATGACCTAACAGACAACAGAACAATTCCGAAGTAAGTCTCTCCACTGATTTGATATCGTGTGGCTCTACCTAAGTTATAATACCAAGTGAGACTCTCGAAATACTAATGCCAACTGAAACCCGACTGAGACTGAGGGGCCTAAGTCTCTCGTATTTATCAAGTTCCTGGAATTCTCCGTGGATATATCCCATGTTCCAATTATATTGAAGTTTACTCTCCTTCTCCTGTCAATGAATTCCTCCATCAAACCCATTCTAGTAGCTTCTTGATAGGTCGAGTTTTCCTCTTCTTACATAGCGTCCAATGCTAACAGGCTCAAGGGGTGTTGTCGTGTTTTAATTGAAGCGAACAAGGAAAGTCTTAAACGTTGGCCTTGGTTAGTTACTGTCTTGAAATTTCAGGAATAAGCTAGCCTCCGTTTGGTGTGAGTAAATAACTCCTGATGTTGTCGTTAAGTTAATTTTATCATGTATGTTGCAATATACTTTCATGAAACCTTTTAGTTCTCGACAACATATATGAAATTATTAATATATCTCTATAAATATACCTATGTATGTAGATATATACAAATATACTATGATATTAATTGATATCAAACACGAATTTAAATTGTACACACTATAAAATCTTTCAGAAGTCTGTAACGACTTGGATGTTACAACATTATTTCACTCTTTTGAATGGTCTCGGGCATAATTTTATTCATTTGCTACGTTTCTCCTTTACTCTGTTTGCGCGGAATAAGAGGTTTCACTTTAAATCCTAAAAAAGAAGGGCAAAAAAGTGCATTATTCGAAGGACGAGTTGGAGCGATCCAAGGCCGGAGATGTTATATTTATTCCAGCATTTAATTAGATGACTTCGAAGATTATTGCAATAGTAGGCGACGAATTTGAGCCTCTTCGCAATGACGACTTACGATGCAGAATATCACAATATCAGAATTTCATTAACTGGACACATCATTAAGAGTTTTAGTAGTATAATCATTTTAGAAATTAGGCCTACCAGTTTACACATGGTGTAGGCTACATTGGATAGTGATCTCCCTTCCTTTGAATTTATATTTCAACTCAATGTTTCTTACATATGACTAAGTTAATGAAATGCTAGATTAAGTAGGCCTACCTATCTTTCTTCTACAACGTACAATGCTTATATCTACCGTAACGATCTGAATGACCCCGCTGCATAATATCTCAGTATAATCAGCAATTGCTGAATTGGAAACGGGGTAAATTCCGTCCTCTACGCCTGTGGTATTCTACCATCCCTTCTGTCTGTTCACGTACTTTCGTAGCGATAGGTTTAGATAACAAATAGCGCTGCAAAAACAGCATTTCTCTTAGTTCAAGTATGTTATTTCTCCTCACTGGAACTTCCTGTCCCTCAGTATTTGAAGGTAATCTATAGAGCACCTGAGCACCAAACACAAAATCTCTTCCAGCCATTTTTACTTTAACATGACGTTAGGCAGCTTAACGAGACAAGAATGCTACGTTAAATTAAAGCGTTAGCATTAACGAATGCTGATGAAACAGTTATTCTGTTAACTATCCCGTCAAAGCAGTTTAACGTGACGTTAAATCCTTAGCGGAGTGTGATGAAACCAGCCCATAGACTGCTATATCTTATTTTCAACAAAATACAATGAACCTATCACTTTTCTCTCAATGAAGTGATTATCTAATGTTCACGATTATGACATGCATGCTACATTATATCGACATGACTTCAAACTACGTACATACTGACTTTTGTTGTATTCCACAGTATATTGAGACTGAAGCTGGCACCATCATATCTGAACTAATAAGTGATCAATATCATCTTTCAGTGAAGTGAATGGATCATGTCCGCCATTCTAGCGTATGCAACCACGTTACCACCACCTACAACAACGTGACAATAATCTTTCAGCTGAGTTTGGGGAGTGATATCTATCGCAATTTTATCGGGGATGCTTCGTTGTAGGTATTTCCGTGGTAGAGATATGATTCGGGTGAGAAGGAATTTCAAATGCTTGGTTCGCAATAAAATACCTATCATTCAAAGAGGTAAAATTGTCATTTTGTTGCATGAAATAACGTTGAGGTCATATATTGGCATGAGACTGCACCAATTCATACTGCCTCTTTTGAAGATTTTACATATTGAAAGCGATAACTGACAAAAGACAATCGTCAATTTCCCTCATTCGGTGAAGTGAGATTGTCATCTTGGTGTAAGCAAGGACAGAAAGTAAGTAGCAAAATTAACGTCATATACTGGAATCAGACTGAACCATCTCCTGCTGCCTGCTTTCAAGCGTTCACATTAGAGGCAGATATTAGCATACGACAATCATTCAATATATTTGTGTTTTTTGCAATTAAGTGGCTGCGTTGTAGACACCATCTCAATGTATTCGCATTATAATTACTGATATAATGACTGAATTAGAATCCGGCCATTATTTATATGGAGATCATGTTAATTATTTGTGTGACGTTATCTTGTCCATGAAACAACGGTTAGGCCACAGCGCACATTTTTTTTCACTGGACCACTGTAGTTCGCTTTGCCTGTTATACATCGGCACATATATAAAACTATCGGAAATGTCGAAAACACTCATGACGTCAGGTACGGAGTATGAGTTTATAAAGATGGCTTCAATATGAACATTTACGATAGTTTAATCAATAATACTTTGTTACCAGAACATCAGAATTTTATGCCTGGGCTGTCACAATGTTTATCACCGTGTAGATGGTTAGCCTCACATGATTGTGGAGTAAACGGCATAGCCTTTATCATATTCGGCAGAAATCCGACGGAAGAACATTGAATCCATGAAGGCAAGAGGTATCACCTGAAAGGAATCTTCGATCGTCAAAAGTTGTATGAATTCCCTGTGTTAAATCAACAAATTTTAAAATGTTTAGACCATCCACCTACTAAAACTTCTTGAGAAAGACAAACGAGTAGACAAATATACAAGTGATAATCTTAGGAAAAATATGTAGTTACAAAGAGAAACCAATGAAGCTGAAACGATACGTTTAGAGAGAAAGCTAAACTCAGGAAAATTAGTCAGACTAGTTACCTATTTTTTGCATTCTTCTACGTCTCAAATGAGAATTGATAAATCAGAAGATGTAGAAGAAATGAGACAGGCTAAGTTAATCGTATGTACGAGACAAGCATGGTTCCCCATTAGCTCTTTCAGTAGTAGGTTAGCTACTGGAAAATGTAATGGAAAGTAAACTTGCTTGATGGAGACTTCCGACAGTTACAGTTCCTCATAGTTACAGAATAGATGTTGTCCAGTTATGTCTAGAATATTCCTAAACTATAACGAAAATCAATACTTTTACAATAAGAAAGAAGAATATTAAGACCTGTAGACCTAACTTCAGTGAATGGCTCCTAAAACTCGGAAATGGAGATCTAGTTCAAAATTGCATTATCGAGATTCTGTTAAACCATATTGTTTTAAAAAGATGATACGGAATGTATATACTTCTTCTTTTCATCAAAGTGAGGGTTATTTTTTAAGTAGTAATGTTGTACTCAACAAACGAACAAGTTAATGTTATAACACACAATATTCTGAATAATTTGATAGGTGACCAAACAACGTACATTACTATTGGCTCCGTAGAGTGTAATGATGTCAATTAAGTTAATAAATTTGGTTTGTGCAACGCAGCAATATTTTCTGTACCTAAAGCTAGACAAATGTATCGTTCATGCAGAAATACTGACGGATTCAGCTCTAAGAAAAGATTCAACATCTGTTAATCCTAATATGCCGTTCCTTCTTAAACGGAGGCAAATTCCTATGAATTTAGCCTTCTATGTCACAATGAATAAGTCACAAGGACAAACTTTTATTAAAATTTAGGATAAATCTCTCCTATCCGGTGTTTAATCATGGACAGCTGTACGTAGCTTCCTCAAGTATACAGAAGTCCATAGACGTCAAAGTACAAGTTTCGTCTGCAACTTCAAATGATATGTTTTTTAAGGAAATTCTGTATTAAGTATTCTGATTCCATTCAAATGTCAGATATAAAAGGTGTATCATAATTAATGGCGCAAATTGAAACATCTGTAGTTACACGACACTATAAACATAGATCCACAAACGAACCGTTTCCGAGATAATTTAGAATTTGTGATTACCAACCACCACTGACTTGACTGTCTGTAAACATCATCCTAGTTAAGAAAAGGGAGCAAAACAACATTAACAGAAGTAAATAGATAATTTGATAGAAGTAAAGTTGTTTTTAATGCACAAGAAAACCGTCTTACTTAGTATGTTACTGTTACATGTTACAATGACTGTAGAAGGTACTTAGTCGTAGTTAACCCTTAACTGGTACGGCTGGGTCCTGAGGACCCCGCGCAACTTTTGAATTTTCGTTACTCTTCCGTCTGTAACGGTAGTTCATTGTTGTTCTATGTAAATTCATTTTAGTTGATGAGAAGCAGCTGTGAGATGTGGACGTGGTCAATTTCTTCTGCACACCCAGGTAAGTTAGTAACAGAAGGTCCTCGGGACCCTGGGGTATCATTAATGCAATATTTTTCAGGTATTCACAAGTTCATGTTTGACATTTTTCTTCTTTCCTTCGCACATTTTCGCTTATAGAATGATTTCTTGAAGGGTATTTCTAGTGAACTGACTGTTCTTTAGATGAAGACGCATTTCTACACCAGAAATATTCCAAGGGAAATTAAGATAGGACTTAGAAGAGTTCTGCAAATGGAGGTGCCAAAGAAACGCTATGCTCAAGCACCCGAAACACCTAAATCCAAACGCAAAAAGGTATTCCACCTGCCCATAGAGCAAGGACAGAAAAACGGCAAACCAATATGAAATGAATGTGCACAAAAGGTGTGTAAAGTAGGTTCAAATAGTGAGTGACGTAAGAAATCAAGAGACAACTATAACCACAAGTTGGTGGTTTGTCAGAATTTTCCTGTTAAGTGTTTTATACCATAAGACATTATTATGAATCAGTTTAGACATTATGTTGTCATTTTGTGTCATTGTATTGAAAAATATTTAATCATAATACTGGATTATTGATCAAAATTGACAAGACAACATTAGTACTTTGAAAATGTATGCAAACAAAAAGTCACTAATTAATTGGTTTAATAAGTTTAAGAATACTTGAAAGTTGTTTATTTCTGATGTAAATGTGTTGAGCTAAATAAGTTTGTATGTTAATAAAATGTAATTATTTTTGTATTTAAACTCATCATTATAACTTGGGTCCCTGGGACCCTGTCGTACCATGTATGATACAAAAGAGAATCCGTACCAGGTAAGGGTTAAAAGAAGTGTTCAAAGTGTCGTCCTTGTATCCGGATGCCGGCAATCCTGGAAGACGATGCCACAGAAACCGAAGGTAATTCCGTCCATTGAGTTTGTTTGCTAAAATGTACAGCCCAATAAGGTGATCACCTAGTATCCCTAATCAAACATTCAATGAGAAACGTCACTGATGTGATGACTCAGGCGTAGCATATGGGTAACGTACTAAGTACGTTCATTAGAAACAAGTGCACCTTTACCAAAGTATATAATAGATTTTCTTAATGTTGTACTGATACATTTTCCTTAGATGACGTTTACACACAGTCAAATCAGTGGTGGCTGGTAACCACATTTATAATTTTTGCTAATTGCTTTACGTCACACCGACACAGATAGGTCTTATGGCGACGATGGGATAAGAAAGGCCTAGGAGTTGGAAGGAAGCGGCCGTGGCCTTAATTAAGGTACAGCTCCAGCATTTGCCTGGTGTGAAAATGGGAAACCACGGAAAACAATCTTCAGGGCTGCCGACAGTGGGATTCGAACCCACTGTCTCCCGTATGCAGGCTCACAGCGGCGCGCCTCTAACCGCACGGCCAACTCGCTCGGTAAACCACATATTCTAAATTATCTCGCAAATGACTCAGTTAATTATGATACAGACTGTATAACATGGAACGTGTAACTTTTATTCATAAAATATATTAACCGTCTATTTAAATTTTCCAATTACTTCATAGTAATTACGACAGTCAATCTTGCGTTTGTTTTATTTATAAGACCAATAACATGTTAATTTAATATTTCCTATTACTTTTCACATAGAAATATCGACGGTCGAAGGCAGGCTTACTACAATTATAAAATAACTAATTCCATATCGTTGGCATCTGTTATGTTAAATAACTCCTGCAGGACAACAATTTGACATCACAGAGTCTCTTAAAATCTGTAGTACTTGAATCGATATTGAACGAAATAATAATAATAATAATAATAATAATAATAATAATAATAATAATAATAATAATAACTGGAATAAGAATGCTATTTTTTGCTAGGAGTTTTACGTCGCACCGACGTTAGGAGTTGGAAGGAAGCGGCCGTGGCCTTAATTAAGGTACAGCCCCAGCATTTGTCTGGTGTGAAAATAGGAAAACACGAAAAACCATTTTCAGGGCTGCCGATAGTGGGATTCGAACCTACTATCTCCCGGATGCAAGCTCACAGCCGCGGGCCTATACGCACCCGGCCAACTCGCCCGGTGGAATAAGAATGAGACGAGAGGATAAGGGAAGGGGATGTGAGTACCTTTTAATGAAGTATGTTCGGCAAGATTACATCGTGTAAATTACCTAATGCCTCGTGCTTACTGGGAACGGCAGTGGGTAAAAATGAGGAGAATGAAGAAGTGTGAGGCACTAAGAAGACTGATGAACTCGACTATGGTGTGAAACGGATTTTAAACCAGTAACTTTATGATTTAAAGGTGAGAGACACAGAGGGTAACTGGAAATAAGAAATCATGTCGTCGTTTCGTCCATTCACATCTATTTTATCATGGATTAAACCAGTGGAGTTCCTGAACTGACTCGGTCATGGAATTGAATCACTCATCAGAGATTAAATTTTCGGACAATTACATGGGAACAATACACTGACTCAGCAAATATCATGGGATAGCGGAGCGCTGATGCGCAGGTGTGTTGTCTGCGCACCACACGCCCCCTGTGCCAGCCGCAGTTGTATAGGAGACCTTGTGAGTAGTGGCTGTGCATGTGACAGGGGTAACATGGAACGTCGTCGTGAGCTGACACCGTTGGAAAGGGGTATAGTGGTCGGTGCCAGAGGGATGGGAAGTGCGATTTCGGAAGTGGTGCGGGAATTCGGCTTCACACGATCAACCGTGTCCGGAGTGTATCGTGAATGGTGGAATACGGGTGTCACCGTCCTAAACAGATGAACGACCGGCCGTCCAGCCACCCTCGCTGACCGTGACCGGCGACATCTGATACGGATTGTCAATAATGACAGATGGGCAACCGTGCAACAAATCACGGCTCAATTCAACACAGGCCGTGCTAGACACGTCTCCCAGTGGACAATCCGCAGGAACATGGGTTCAATGGAGTATGGGAGCCGGCGCCGCACACGGGTGCCACTGTTAACCCAACGTCATCGGGCACAACAACGCGCATTTGTCGCCAGTCACCAGGGATGTACACTGGAACAATGGCGTAACGTGATATGGTCGGACGAATCACGATTTCAACTGCACTATGCCGATGGGAGGCACCGTGTATGGTGCAGACCACATGAAGCGATGGATCCCGCCTGCCTCGAATGTGTGGTCCAGGGCACTGGCGTCTCTCTTATGGTCTGGGGTGCATTTTTCATGTATGGAATGGCCCCCTAGTTGTTCTGGAAGAGACTTTGAATGGTACGCGGTAGGTTGAGCTGCTTGGAGACCATCTCCACCCATTTTTGGCCTTCCAGCGCCCAGACGGTTCTACGGTGTTTCAAGATGATAACGCGCCGCTACATCGCTCCCATGTCGCCCTGGAATGGTTCCAGGAACATGCAGTGGAGGTCCAACGACTGCCATGGCCACCAAGGAGCCCCGATATGAACCCTATCGAGCATATCTGGTATGTCCTGGAACGCAGGCTCCGTGCCATGGATCCTGCACCCACGAACAGACCAGCATTGACGGCCGCTCTGCAAACGATTTGGTGTCAGCTGCGTCCAGAGGACTACCGGGGACTTGTCGACTCACTTCCACGGCGTCGCACTGCTGTTAGCAGGGCCAGAGGAGATCCCACACGCTATTAGGTGACTATCCCATGACATTTGCTAAGTCAGTGCATTTCTATTGCCAGTTCCATGTATATTGATATTCTTGTTGGTACTGTTGTCTGCGGACTGCAAGAGTTTGGGCAGGCAATCTCCGTGAGAAATGCAGTAATCCATGCCTCATCAGCGAAGATGGTGTCTGGTCTGTTTTTTCGTAATTTTTTTTTTTTTTTGCTAGTGCTTTACGTCGCACCGACACAGATAGGTCTTATGGTGACGATGGGACAGGGAAGGGCTAGGAGTGGGAAGGAAGCGGCCGTGGACTTAATAAAGGTACAGCCCTAGCATTTGCCTGGTGTGAAAATGGGAAACCACGGAAAACCATTTTCAGGGCTGCCGACAGTGGGGTTCGAGCCTACTATCTCCCGAATACTGGATACTGGCCGCACTTAAGTGACTGCAGCTATCGAGCTCGGTCGTTATTATTATTATTATTATTATTATTATTATTATTATTATTATTATTATTAACTTGAATATTACACGTCATAAATATTCAGACATTTCTTTCTGATCTTCGCCCCACATCGATGGACATTTCACAATGATAATGCACGTTTCACGCTGATGTTACACACGTTTTATTGGTTTCTCGCTACGCACCTCAGTCGTCAGATACCTTGTATATTCGTTCAAGAACTGGTGGAGCGGGAGAGCTCCGTATTTATAGAGCATACAGTAGTGAATATGAAGTGCATTCGTGGCTGGAATGTATATATGCTGGTGAGGATATACACCGGTAATCTACTTCGTTTTGGAACTTGCGACTCCTTAAAAACCGAAGTTCTCTTAGATACTGAACTTGCTCGTTTCGTGAATGCCATCGACTTGTTTCTCTTCAATATTCAGCATGCGGGTCATCAAACATGACCCCGTTTTCATTGATGCTCCCTGCCTTAAGGAAATTGCTGTCCTTTGAATTCAAAGACTGCTATATTTTAACAAGAGAAGGAAAGATATATATATACGCGAGCATTATCCTGAATAAAGCACCGCTTCGTGTTCAAAAGGCTGAACTAAAACATCTGAGCAGCGAATTGGCTGAGAAAGACAAATATCACCTTCTTTTACAGGTCAGAAAGTGAAGAATTTTGGATATTGCCCGATGCGAAAAGAATTCATATTGCAGAATGGCTCGGTGCCTCACAAGTTGTATTTCCTCTTCAAATAAGAACGATTATAACAATCGCAAAATGTCTTTACATTTAGAATCGTTTTAGAAAAATGTTCTGTGGATATATCATTTGTCATAAAAAAGCTGGAAATATTATACTCTAATTTATATTTGGTGGGACAATGTGCAGATTGCAGTGTGACTCCTTCTATGGGCTATATCAGGTATTCTATTTCCATTTTTTCTGTTTCGGTCTCATCCCACGCTTTGACGACGTGAAAGTGACTGATATGGGTAATCCCAAGAATAAGGTCTCCTATTAATTTATAAGCCGGCCCCGTGCTGTAGGGGTAGCGTGCCTGCCTCTTACCCGGCGGCCTCGGGTTCGATTCCCGGCCAGGTCAGGGATTTTTACCTGGACCAGAGGGCTGGTTCGAGGTCCACTCAGCCTACGTTTTTAGAATTGAGGAGCTATCTGACGGTGAGATAGCGGCCCCGGTCTATAAAGCTAAGAATAACGGCCGAGAGGATTCGACACCTCGTAATCTGCAGGCCTTCGGGCTGAGCAGCGTCGCTCGGGAGGCCAAGTCCCTTCAACGGCTGTAGTGTGATGGGGTTTGGTTTGGTTTGGTTATTCTTATAAATACAGAACTCAGTTCGTGTGGCTGTTGGTCACAATATTGTGAAGAGTGTTTCGTTCGCTCGCATATAAACATGCGCACGCCGCGCTGAGGCACTCATTCTTGGCTTGGCAGCCGTTGAGAATGGAGCTCCCGTTGGATGTTACCGTCAAGTGCGAAGTGCGCGCAGATATTCGGTTTTTGAACGCAAAATATACTGAACCGATTGAAATCCATCGCCAATTGACGGAAATGTACGGTGAGTCGTGCATGGATGTCAAAAATGTTTGCAAGTGGTGTAGAGAGTTAGTAGCCGGTCGGACTGAAATTCACGACGAACTAACAAAGGAGCGGAAGACCGTCAATTTCCGTCGAGACAGTCGTGTTGGTTGAGCAAATCATGCGTGAAGATCGGCGGATCGCCCTGGATGATCTCTGCACTTTGGTTCTTCACGTTTCCTCACAACTTACTGAACAGCATGGCGGCGAGATGGTATGACATAGGCATCTACAAAAATGCATCGACCGAAAATGTGATAATGTAGAAAAATAGCTGAAGGTTCAAGCTGTAATATGATGTAAACAATTGTAAAAATAAACAGGTCTATGTATTTATAAAAAATAGGGGTTACCTTTAGTAACATCACTCGTTAAAGAGCCATTTTCTGTGATGGGTAGTGTGAAGGTATTGCTCATAGGGCCTGATGGTGTATGCATTCCACTGGGTTTGACAGACTTATATATTAGGGCCTACACCAACTTTTGGTTCTATGAAGAGAGATTAACTGGAAACTAACTCTCCCACCATTTCCCTAGTTCACCTATTCAGTAACTCATATGCTGCCCAAGGTAGTGGATCTGCTGAAGATCCAAGAAACATTCGGACTTGACATACAGATCATAAATATAACATGAATAATCCGAAAGTAAAGTTTGTGGTTAGGTGAGATTGTTAATATCGTAATAACACATCCACGGGACCTCCAGTCACTTTTACTCAGATTCCGAATCACTGGGATTTGCTTCTTCATTTAAAATTTCCACGTACAGAGCGCCTGGTGACCATGATCGTTGAGGCATCGAGTCTGTACGGTATGACGTAGTGTTTAGACGATTCGAGTCCCATTGGTCGAAAATTTTTCACCATCAGAATGTTGGCCGGCAGGAATGGATATGTATTTCTTAAGCACTAGATTGCGTGGCAATAGCCTGGATTAAATTCCAAGCCTCTCTGCAATGTTCGTGTGGAGTGAGGGTATACGGCGTTTTTTATGGTGATTCATCCGTCGGATGGAGACGTTAAGCTGTGAGCAGACCCATTGGTGCTATTCAAACGGAGTAGGCTATGGGCCGGGACCGAGTTTCATCCTCTCCCATTTTAATAGCATATGCCACATTATTAACTTCATATCATTTAATCCTCTGATGAGGTTGACGTCAGGAAGGGCATGCGGTCGTAAAAATTCGTAACGAAGATTCATCTCACTTCATACCTGACTCCATAAAGAAAAGGAACATTGGTTGGAAGTATACTTGCGTGCAGAAAATCTGGTCCACACGCGCATCTGGAAATAGGGTTTTTTTTCTTCCGTTAGGTTTCATGCTCCCATTTAGTAGTTACTGCCTCGCTTTAAAACTGGCTTGAAATAAATCCGCAGAAATAAATACTATATGAAACAGTGATCGATGTTACACTTAATTTAAAATGACAAGTGTGTCAGAAACAGCCTCCCTTAATAAAATTTGCATTGATTGGAGAAAATAAGGAGGAAAAGAGAATTGCCACGAACAGCGTGAAAATATTTTGATTAGAGCCTGGAACTTATAAAGGAGGGGGAGTGTTACGTGCTGTTCTTGTAAAGGGATTTAAGTAACTTGTCGATCATTTTTGTAGAGACATGGAAAAGGGGGAAGGGATTCTCACTCTGAGCTGTTAGATATTTCATTCGCCATTTCCAAATGGGTCATATTTTGCTCGCTAATGTACATTGGCCGGAGTTCGAGCTATGGTGGCCTTGGTGAGAAGGTAATAACGATGTCACTTCTCAATCACGCCCAGTAAATCATGAAATATTTCTTTACAGTTAATTTTTTATACCAAAACCAGTTTAATGCTTCCATTGATTTATCTGAACCTCATCTTTGGTTTTGACAGCATGAATATAGCAGAGCTAAGAGCGATGCTATTAGTACAGCACCGGTTCAGCTAGTCCCTGTGATGAATTATGTGAAGCTGTCACTTGTAGGGGACGGACTGATTTGCTAATTTTAGGAGCACCATTGACTGATGTGAAACAGCTCGCTCTTGCTCGTAGAGGAAAACAACGGTAAAAAATATTAATCCGCACTTCTTTAGTATGTCGCCTCAGTGACACCTTTCTTTAATTAAATATAACAGGTTATGTTAGAACTGTTGAGTATCCGACCAGCCTTCTAAATGAAGTCTCGACATTCACTAAGAGAATACAATTAGCTGTAGTACCCGGCGTTTCCCGGATAATTTTTGAACGTTTACCTTTATGACTTGTGTTACAAGTTAGTTATGAGTGAAGTGAATGTTTATAGAATTCCTTTTTGACATGTTGATTGAAATTACTCGTTCTATAAAGTAGTTTCAATGTTATTTAGATGTAATTTCCAGATGATAAGTCATATGTGTACCAAGTTTCGATGAGAGCTATTCCGGAACATGCCCACATATTTCCATAATCTCGGTTATTTTTACATTAATTTTCACCTCTTCTCAATATCCATTCTGATTGTGGCTGAAGTATGACTTAACCAGCATCCCCCTCCCTAAATGTGTTAGGGATGTTTTCCTCCAATTTTTTTAGGTAGTAAGTCATAAGTGTACCAATACTCTATGAGGACTATGCTGGAAGAAAAACACATACATGCGTAATTTCGGTCATTTTTGACATTTTCTTTTACACCCCTTCTCATCCCATGCTGATAGTGGCTGAACATGGACTTCAACGAATCAGGAGTGTCATCATTCACCTTAGCGATCCCGAAAACTATACACTGTACATTAATATTTGTCACTGTATATTATTTATATATTTCACCACTCTTTACGTATATTTTTAAAATTCCAGCCCCTAGGGGTGCTACAGGTATCATACCCCACAGTAATTTCTTCTGGATAATATCATATGTGTACCAAGTTTTGTTGAGAGGTATGCTAGAACATACACACATACGTCCATAAACTCGGTCACATTGTCCCCATAGTACCACAGCCCTTGAAGGGCCTTGGCCTACCAAGCGACTGCTGCTCAACCCGAAGGCCTGCAGATTACGAGGTGTTGTGTGGTCAGCACAACGAATCCTCTCGGCCGTTATTCTTGGCTTTCTAGACCGGAAACTCGGTCACATTGGACATTCAATTTTCTTCACCGTTCTCAATCCCCCTGCCGATTGGGACTGAAGTTTACTTTAAAGGGCATCCAGAGTTTCACAATTCATCTCAGTGACACCGAAAAATATGGATTCTATTCAAATATCTGTCATTTTTATTATTTTTACATTTCACCCCTACCATAGGGGACTAGAGTTCTCATATCTCCATAGTACTTTTTAGATAATAAGGCATACTTGTATCAGATTTGGTTCAGAGCTATGGTGGAACATACACATATACTTTCGTTATCCCAGTCATTTTCGATATATTCGTTTTCATCTTTTCTCGCCCCCTATGAAAAAAGGAGGTTAAACTTGGACTTTAAAAATTCGGCACTATTCATCTCAGCTATCCTAAAAAGGAGGGTTAGACAATATTCTATTATTTCTATATCTCACCTCTTCCACCTCCAGGAAGTTTGTCTCCTGATATTAAGTCCTAACTATACCAAGTATGGTTGAAATCACTCCTGTAGTCGCAAAAACTATGGATTGAGCACTAATTTGGGTTTTTAGTTATTTTTCACCCCTTTTCCTTGGGGTCTAGCGGTGCCTTGCCCCCACAATATTTTTTCCCAGATAATAGGTAATATTTGTACAAAGTTTAGTTGACAGCTATGCTGGAACATGCTCACAAACATCCATAATCCCGGTCACTTTGGATATTTTTTCTTCAACACTCCTCACCCCCACTCCCTGCTGATTGTGGCACAACGTGGACTTAAACGACATCCGGAGTGTCACTATTAATTTCAGAAACCCCGAAAACTATAAATTTGGCACTATTTTCGATTAATTGTAGATCTCAACCCCGTCAACCCCTATCCCTAGGTATGCTAAGGTTTCATAACAGTCACGTAAGTGTACCAAGTGTGGTTGAAATCACTCTAGTGGTCCCGAAAACCATGGATTCGGCACTTTTATTGGTCTTTTATAGCTATGTTTATATTTTATCCCCTCCGATAGTGGTTCTGGTGGTGTCTTGCCCTCACAGTATATTTTCCAGATAGTCATACGTGTAACAATTTTAGTTGATAGCTACGATGGAACATACATATGTCCATTATATCGGTCATTTTGGATAGTTTATTTTTTAACCTTTCTCAACCTGTATGTAAAAGCGGGCTGAACTTTGATTTTAAAAATATCCGGAAGTCACTATTCATCTCAGCGATCCCTAAAATTACGCATTCGATACTATGATTTGCTGTTTTTATATCTCACGCCTCAATCCCATCCCTAAGCGTGCCGGGGGTATCTTAACCCCACGCGGTTAGTCCCTTGATAGAAATACATACCTAAGTGCACCAAGTTTGGTTCAAATCACTCCAGTATCCGTCAAAACTATGAATTCGACACTAATATCGATCCTTTTTATTTATATTTCACTCCCTCATCTGGGGGTTCATGGGGTGTCTTGCCCCAACAGCATTCTTCACAGATAATAAGTAATATTTCTGCCAAGACAATATTCTATTATATATCTCACCTCTTCCACCTCCAGGAAGTTTGTCTCCTGATATTAAGTCCTAACTATTGTGACCGTTCACCGTTATGCCATGGAGATGTTAGGAGGTCTGGCTAATTATATATGCCGTTTTCCGTAACATCCGGTGACATATAACGCAGTAGTTAGCATTCTGTATGCTTAACCGGGGTATGATCCGCGACGCGTCAGTCCGGAGGGAGCAGTTTCCCTTCGCTGTGCCGAGAAGAAGACAGCGCAGTATTGTTAACCTTGAAACCGCGCTCTCTTTCCGAGCGAGTGAGAAGAGATGATAACGCTACGCACGGAGATGGAGGTTTTTTGAGACAGGGCCGAATTAAGGTGTGTTAACCGTTGAAAAATAAATGCCCACTATAAATTCAACACCGCATTCATTAGTACCACTTCACCATAATTTACGAAAAAGAGGAAGAAGAAGAATACTTCTATATGAAATAATTTTTCTAAATTTATAAATCAGGTCCTATTCGAGCCAGTGTATTTTATGCTGACTGTCAATGCATATAAACACAATACTTTAAATATGGATCAGTAATGACGCCTATCATACAGTAGTACGCAGATCAAAGGCGACTACTGAAATCTGACAACATTTGGAAAAAAGTGGGAGATATTGCATGATGAAACATGACGCATGATTTTCCAAAAGGACGCTTTGGAAATTATGAATAACCTACTGATCGCTTTGGTTTCACAGATGTTCAGTAGAAAGTAGAGGTCATGAGCTTTAATTCGATTGTTATCACGTCGTTCGAAAACTTCGATTACCGGACTGTCATTTCCAACAGGGGCATATTTCACTTCCCCCCTGACCATTTTTCCGAAGGTTATAAATATAGCCTGGACCGAGACACTGTATCTCATTCTCATCCGTGTAGCTGCAGTGGTAACACGTTACTTAATTGTCGTCTGTATAGTGGCAGCCCAACATACCAGAAGCGGACTTGGATATCAGTTACTTGGATATCAGTGTATCAAGTGTTGTGCCATTGAAGAAACACATCAATGTGATTTAATATTTTTACGGAATAAGCCGTGTGGTACAAGTTAATGTACATAATTGCCGAATAGAAGCCTTAATTTGGCATTTTAACATCACAATCGTGGAAGATAGTTAATTATGACTTATGGTGCAATCACCAACGGAGGGCAAACGCTTCAGGTTATTTAGCGTGGTGAGACAGTTAATTAATATATGCAGGGCTTAATTATCATCGCTCTTGAGAATTTAAGAATGAGTGACAATTAGCAAAAATTAAATAACTGTTCTTGACAAAATTAATATTCGCATCCTCCAGGGACATTCGTTATGATAGTCTGTGTGACGGTCAGGGAATGAACAGTGATTTTTACTAACGTATCACTACTTATGTTAATCTGTTTGAACTTAAGAGTGGATCTTGTTACAAGTAGACCCCCTTTGAAAGTGCATAAAACAGTATTTCATAACTCATTCTCCATTTTCTGTATGTTCGTGAGTGGTCGTCGAACCCAAGACTCGGAGCCTGCAAGAGTCGCGCCTCAGTGCCTGCAATCAGCTTTACAAGGATCGTCCCGAAATTCAACTGAGAAAACAGCAGTTCGAGTCATGGATCGTCGTATGAAGAAGAACCAAGGACTACTAGGAACAATAATATTCATCATGTTCGTGTAAAGATCTAAGATGTACCCTAGATGACAGCAAGCCTTACTCACCAAATGTTAAGTACATACTTTAATATACCCTAAACACGAGAGATGCATGCCAGTAATAATACTATTTGTAAATATTATAATGTCATAATTAAATATTAAATATGTAGGGAACATTATGCGCGTATGACTGAGAAAGATTTACACTGACTGACAGTGACAATGCAACACCAAGGAGGAGTGGTTCGAAAGGGATGAAAGTTGGGGAAAAAACAGAGACGGCACGAATGAATAATTGATGTTTATTTCAAACCGATATGCAGGTTACACAATGCGCACGGCATCGACTCAGTAGGATGTAGGACCACCGCGAGCGGCGATGCACGCAGAAACACGTCGAGGTACAGAGTCAATAAGAGTGCGGATGGTGTCCTGAGGAATGGTTTTCCATTCTCTGTCAACCATTTGCCACAGTTGGTCGTCCGTACGAGGCTGGGGCAGAGTTTGCAAACGGCGTCCAATGAGATCCCACACGTGTTCGATTGGTGAGAGATCCGGAGAGTATGCTGGCCACGGAAGCATCTGTACACCTCGTAGAGCCTGTTGGGAGATGCGAGCAGTGTGTGGCCGGGCATTATCCTGCTGAAACAGAGCATTGGGCAGCCCCTGAAGGTACGGGAGTGCCACCGGCCGCAGCACATGCTGCACGTAGCGGTGGGCATTTAACGTGGCTTGAATACGCACTAGAGGTGACGTGGAATCATACGCAATAGCGCCCCAAACCATGATGCCGCGTTGTCTAGCGGTAGGGCGCTCCACAGTTACGGCCGGATTTGACCTTTCTCCACGCCGACGCCACACTCGTCTGCGGTGACTATCAATGACAGAACAGAAGCGTGACTCATCGGAGAACACGACGTTCCGCCATTCCCTCATCCAAGTCGCTCTAGCCCGGCACCATGCCGGGCGTGCACGTCTATGCTGTGGAGTCAATGGTAGTCTTCTGAGCGGGCGCCGGGAGTGCAGGCCTCCTTCAACCAATCGACGTGAAATTGTTCTGGTCGATATTGGAACAGCCAGGGTGTCTTGCACATGCTGAAGAATGGCGGTTGACGTGGCGTGCGGGGCTGCCACCGCTTGGCGGCGGATGCGCCGATCCTCGCGTGCTGACGTCACTCGGGCTGCGCCTGGACCCCTCGCACGTGCCACATGTCCCTGCGCCAACCATCTTCGCCACAGGCGCTGCACCGTGGACACATCCCTATGGGTATCGGCTGCGATTTGACGAAGCGACCAACCTGCCCTTCTCAGCCCGATCACCATACCCCGCGTGAAGTCGTCTGTCTGCTGGAAATGCCTCCGTTGACGGTGGCCTGGCATTCTTAGCTATACACGTGTCCTGTGGCACACGACAACACGTTCTACAATGACTGTCGGCTGAGAAATCACGGTACGAAGTGGGCCATTCGCCAACGCCGTGTCCAATTTATCGTTCGCTACGTGCGCAGCACAGCGGCGCATTTCACATCATGAGCATACCTCAGTGACGTCAGTCTACCCTGCAATTGGCATAAAGTTCTGACCACTCCTTCTTGGTGTTGCATTTGCTCTGTCAGTCAGTGTATATAGCCAGATAACGAGTAATAAGAAATAATGGCTTTCAAGTCAGTGCATACTTGACAATTAGCCGAGATGATATGTAAAAGAAATGAAAGGGAGAGTGACGGGTAATTTATGGTATCCGCAACCCAGGACTAGTCACAGCTGTTATTGTGATGAACAGGTATATGCTGGTCGACCGTAGGCCGAGCAAACTTTGCAGTCTCTAGCAAAGCGATGTTAACGGGCCAAGCTCTTTTCATTTACCAAAGTAATCTCAATCCCATTCTAATTATACGTTGCAAGTAACACGGGTAATTTCCGGATTTTGTGAAGGATAGATCCCTTCTCGTGCTAAGCATTAATTTAGCCTCTGATTGGAGTCCAAAAATTTTTCCTTGGAAGCCGAAGCCTGTTGGTTCGAATGATGCTGGAGCGAAGATTTAACCAGATATTATGGCTTGGTTAAGCCATATCTTCAAGATGTGTTGTGTAAATATATTTGATATTTTTAAATATATATGTTTCTGTGTGTTTTATTATTTCCCAAAATGATATGGTGATGGGTTTGATTCCAGCTTTGACTGATTTTCTTTAAATATAGAATTTGTTAGGTAAACCCAGGATACGCACATATATGTTCAGAGTGTATGTTCATCGTAAGTGTTCAATGTAAATATACATTTGTCGTGGTCAAATGGATCACATGTTTGATACTCGGCAATGCAATCTCGTGTGTATATCAGATGTGCTTATATTGTGTTATAATTTCTTTTCTCCAAATCATGACCGGTAGACAAAGGACACTATTTAAATATCCATTTATGACTAACACATGAAGGATATCTGGTTCTTACCTAGGAGTGTCGAGTTCGATCCTAGGTACCGGAACCATATTTAATATCCATTTGTGACGAGAGTTTAACAAATAAATTCAATATCCATTTTTTAAAATATCATGTATCAGTGTATGTTGATCGAATGGTGTACATCAAGAATTAATTATGCCAAGACAATTTCAAGAAAAGAAGGCATATAATGTATATAATGGTATCAGTTATTGTTTCTTTTACTCATATGTTGAGATACAACATTCGTTGTGTGGTTCATACCAGTATAATAAATATGTTTAGAATATATACTTGAACGGAGATTCTTCTCATTTAACAAATATTAGCATATTCCTCTTATATTATAAGTAGTATAATGGGAGAGTTCGGGCGCCTCCTCCTCCTCCCGCGGTGCGGGAAATTTGAATTCTGGCGGGAAATTTGAATTTTGGCGGGAGATTTGAATTTTGGCGGGAGATTTGAATTTGTAAACAAAGCCACGTGCTTTTTGACAGCTGTCATCGACAACAACGCATCGCTAACCTCACTGCTGCCATCTTGACGGGCCTAAACCTCAGTAGTGCCAACTTAACCTAACTAGCATGAGGTAAACAAAGCCACGTGGTTTTTGACAGCCACGTGCTTTTTGACAGACAAAAACGCATCGCTAACCTCAGTACTGCCATCTTGACGGGCCTAAACCTCAGTAGTGCCAACTTAACCTAACTAGCGCGAAGTAAACAAAGCCACGTGCTTTTTGACAGCCACGTGCTTTTTTGACAGCTGTCACTTAACCTAACTAGTGCGAGGTAAACAAAGCCACGTGTTTTTCGACAGCCACGTGCTTTTTGACAGACAACAACGCATCTAACCTCAGTACTGCCATCTTGACGGGCCTAAACCTTAGTGGTACCAACTTAACCTAACTAGCGCGTGGTAAACAAAGCCACGTGCTTTTCTGACAGCTGTCATCCGCCATCTTTAAACTACAGAGCACTGTGCTGCCCTCTTTAGATGTAAAATTCGTCACCTGTCATCGGCAGTGCTGCCATCTTGACGGGCCTAAACCTTAGTGCTACCAACTTAACCTCACTAGCGTGAGATAAACAAATCCACGTGCAGCTGTCATCCGCCATCTTTAATTACAGTGCTGCTGTCTTTAGCTACTTACCTTTGAAATGTGGTGGCGGATAATTTGAAAAATGCTTTTTGACAGCAGACATCTTTGAGCACCGTGCTGCCCTCTTTAGCTACTTACCTTTGAAATGTGGTGGTGGTAAATTCCACGTGCTTTACAAACCTATATGCTTTTCTGACAGCTGTCATCCGCCATCTTTAATCACAGTGCTGCCCGGTGGCGGCAAATTCCACGTGCTTTACAAATCAACATGCATTTTTGACAGCTGTCAACCGCCATCTTTAATCACCGTGCTGCCCTCTTTAGCTACTTACCTTTGAAATGTGGTGGCGGTAAATTCCACGTGCTTTACAAACCTATATGCTTTTCTGACAGCTGTCATCCGCCATCTTTAATCACAGTGCTGCCCGGTGGCGGCAAATTCCACGTGCTCTTGTTTAGTAAACAAAGCCACGTGCAGTTGTCATCCGCCATCTTTAATCAACAGAGCACCGTGCTGCGGGCAATTTCGTCAGTTGTCATCCGCCATCTTTAATCTACAGAACACCGTGCTGCCCTCTTTATGGCTACTACCTTAAGCACGTAGTAGCGGGCAGTTTGAAAATTTCTGTTAGCTATCATCCGCCATCTTTGAGCACCGTGCTGCCATCTTTAGTTGAAATGTGGCGGCGGATAATTTGAAAAAATGCTTTTTGACAGCAGCTATCTTTGAGCACCGTGCTACCCTCTATGTGGTGGCGGCAAATTCTACATGCTTTACAAACCCACGCGCTTTTTTTAACAGCCATCATCCGCCATCCTTAAGCAACAGAGTACAGTGCTGCCCTCTTTGTTGTGGCGGCAAAATCCACGTGCTCTTGTTTGGAAACAAAGCCACATGCTATTTTGACAGCTGTCACCCGCCATCTTTAACCAACAGAGCACTATGCTGCTATCATGCGGGCAATTTCGTTAGCTGTCATCCGACATCTTTAATGAACAGAGCACCGTGCTGCCCTCATGCGGGGCAATTTCGTTAGCTGTCATCCGCCATCTTTTAATGAACAGAGCACCGTGCTGCTCTCTGTAGTAACGGGTAATTTGAAAAGTTCTGTTAGCTGTCATCCGCCATCTTTGAGCACCGTGCTGCCATCTATGTGGTGGCGGCAAATTCCACGTGCTTTACAAACTCACGCGCAGCTGTCATCCGCCATCTTACATCGCAAACCTCAGTGCTACACTCTTTAGTTGAAAAATGGTGGTGGATAATTTAAAAAAGAAAAATTCTACAGCAGCCATCTCTCGATGCTAATTGCACAAGATGGTGGCTATACATGACTCCTTAAAGGTTCTTATGCAAGATGATCGCTATACATAGACGCCCTTGGGATGCTTACGCAAGATGGCGGTTATACAAGGCTCCTTATGAGACACCCTAGGGATGCTTGCGCGAGATGGTGGTTGCTCTTATGAGGTGGCTTAAGGATCCTTGGCTAGAGACGCCCTAAGTATGCTTGCGCAAGATGGCGCATGCAAGATGGCGGCTATACGTAGCTCCTTATGAGACAGCCAGTACTCAATACAACATGTGATCAGAACATTGATTGATGTGTTCAGAACACAAAATAAGTAGAATCGAACACTGTACTCGATACAACATGTGATTAAAACATTGTCTGGTGTGTTCAGAACAATACATAAGTTGAATCGAACGCTGTACAACATGTTAGGGGATACCTTTGTTCTAAGAAGATCAGATTGAAACACAACAAGACTAGAATTGAACACTGCACTCGATGTCGTTACATGTGATCAGAACAATGATTGATGTGTTCAGATCACTAAACAAGTAGAACCGAACACTGTACAACATGTTAGGGGATACCTTTGTTCTAAGAAGATCAGATTGAAACATAACAAGACTAGAATTGAACACAGCACTCGATACAACATGTAATCAGAACATTGATTGATGTGTTCAGATCACTAAACAAGTAGAACCGAACACTGTACAACATGTTAGGGGATACCTTTGTTCTAAGAAGATCAGATTGAAACATAACAAGACTAGAATTGAACACTGCACTCGATACAACATGTAATCAGAACATTGATTGATGTGTTCAGATCACTAAACAAGTAGAACCGAACACTGTACAACATGTTAGGGGATACCTTTGTTTAGATTGAAACTAACAAGACTAGAATCGAACACTGCACTCGATGTCGTTAACCTTAACATGTGATCCGACACAACATGTTAGGGGATACCTTTGTCCTAAGAACCGAACACTGTACAACATGTTAGGGGATACCTTTGTTTAGATTGAAACTAACAAGACTAGAATCGAACAATGCACTCGATGTCGTTAACCTTAACATGTGATCCGATACAACATGTTAGGAGATACCTTTGTTCTAAGAAAATTACATTGAAACATAGCAAGCCTAGAATCGAACACTGTAAGAACATTGTTTGATGTGTTCAGTACAACTTCAATGATTTACCTAGAGTAAAACACACACACTGTGCACTTATCGCATAGCTATCTCGCCTAGTATGAAAATAAAAAAAACACACTGTGCACATATCGCATAGCTAACACTTCAAATGATTTGCTTAGTACGAAAAAAAAATCTATACCGCGTAACTAACTCGTTCATCGCACTGCTCAGACGCTTAGTAATTGCGAATACACTCATACGAAAATCAACAAAGCACACTGCGTAGCCAACTCGCTCGGCTCACTCGCTTAGTAATTGCAACACTGATACACACACGGATAAGAATGTTCCGAGATACTACATACTTACATGTTTTTTAAGGGGGGTGAAAGATCATAAATTATATGTACACATGTAGTCTCCTCCAAGTTGTAAGATGAAATAGACGCAGTACTGCGAGTTTCCGCTCTAGCTGGCGAACGGAAGTAGCATGATATCTCAGCAAAAAAAAAAAAATTACGCGTGAGATTGCAAGTCAGACACAATGATGGATACCGCGATTCAAATCCTGGCAACTTATGCCGTCGGGAAGGGCATCCGGCTAGATCATGTAATGACGATCGCGCAGGTCCCTCGCCTAGCATTTGCTATTTTTTACAGCTTCCAGTTCGAACCCGCTATCTTCCGAAGTAGTGAGAATGATTGAAGAGTGTTTGAGGGTGATTCATTTGTTGGATGGAGGCGTTAAGCTGTGTGCAGGCTTCTTCGGTAGGAGTAGGCTATGTCGGGACATCTAGTTATCGATTTAAAATCCTAGTCAGGAAGGGCAACCGGTCGTAAAACTATGGTGTATGATCTAAGAGGCGGGGTGTGCAAAAAAGCTAGCAATAAGTAAGGGTTGCTGATGGGGGGTGTTAAACCTTGTGCAGGCTCCTTCGAAAATGATTGTGAGTACAAGAGTGTTGAGGGTGATTCATCTGTCGGATGGAGACAATAAGCCTTGTGCAGGCTTCTTCGGTAGGAGTAGGCTATGTGTCGGTACCGGAATATCTAGTTATCGATTTAAAATCCTAGTCAGGAAGGGCAACCGGTCGTAAAACTATGGTGTATGATCTAAGAGGCGGGGTGTGCAAAAAAGCCAGCATTAAGTAAGGGCTGTTGATAGGGGGCGTTAAACCTTGTGCAGGCTCCTTCGAAAATGACTTTTGAGTACAAGACGTTGATGGTGATTCATCTGTCGGATGGAGGTAATAAGCCTTGTGCAGGCTTCTTCGGTAGGAGTAGGCTAGAATCGAACTCGGACCTCCGGGGGTAGCAGCTAATCACACTAACTACTACACCACAGAGGAGGACTATTTCAGTTTTACAGAACAGAATATTTTACAACTTTAATTGTTACTGTGTTTTAACCTCTCCGTACAATCATAATATGTTAAGAGCTTACATGAGCTGAATGCTACTCAGCTAAGAAGACGTTCGTGAGTTACAAGTCGCTTATCAGCACACCGTGTCTTCGTTCAAGGTTACTACTACAGCCGGAAGATACGTGTACAATTTCAGCTAACACATGCATTCCGCACCTCGCTCAGAATGACTGCGTCGATACTACTTCAAAGACTGTAGAACAAACCCATAGCCTACAGTTTAGTTTAGTGTGCATGCCTCTCACCTGCTAGTCTCGGGTTCGATTCTCTTGGGGTTAAAAATATGTTTTACAGAGTTTAAATCGCAAGAATTTGTTGAGTTGCCCTTCCTGACGCAAAACTGGCAGTATCTAGCCTCTTACATCATACACTATAGTTTTCGACCGGTTGCCCTTCCTGACGTCAAAGAACTCGGATTAAGAATCTGTTTTACAATTTGAGAATCGGGGTTTTACAGCTAGATGCTCTTCTTAGATTTTAAATCGCTGTATTACGAACTATTGTTTCACTGCCGGATGCCCTTCCTGACGCAAAACTAGATTTTTAATCGCAAGAATTTGTTTTAAGACTCAAGTCTTGTTATGTTTCTTTCGTAATCCGCAAGTCTAAACATGCATATCGCTGCACACTCTTGCCTTCGCGATGCGTGTTCGATAATTGTTTTCGACCGGTTGCCCTTCCTGACGTCAAAGAACTCGGATTAAAAATCTGTTTTACAAATTGAGAATCGGGGTTTTACAGCTAGATGCTCTTCTTAGATTTTAAATCGCTGTATCACGAACTATTGTTTTACAGCCGGATGGCCTTCCTGACACAAAACTAAGGTTTTAAATCGCAAGAATTTGTTTTAAGACTCAAGTCTTGTTATGTTTCTTTCGTAATCCGCAAGTCTAAACATGCATATCGCTGCACACTCTTGCCTTCGCGATGCGTGTTCGATAATTGTTTTCGACCGGTTAACCTTCCTGACGTCAAAGAACTCGGATTAAGAATCTGTTTTACAACTCGAGAATCGGGGTTTTACAGCTAGATGCTCTTCTTAGATTTTAAATCGCTGTATCACGAACTATTGTTTTACTGCCGGATGCCCTTCCTGACGCAAAACTAAGATTTTAAATCGCAAGAATTTGTTGAGTTACCGTTCCTGACGCAAAACTGGCAGTATCTAGCCTCTTACATCATACACTATTGTTTTCGACAGGTTGCCCTTCCTGACGTCAAAGAACTCGGATTAAGAATCTGTTTTACAACTCGAGAATCGGGGTTTTACAGCTAGATGCTCTTCTTAGATTGTAAATCGCTGTATCACGAACTATTGTTTTACAGCCGGATGCCCTTCCTGACGCAAAACAAAGATTTTAAATCGCAAGAATTTGTTGAGTTGCCCTTCCTGACGCAAAACTAGCAGTATCTAGCCTCTTACATCATACACTATTGTTTTCGACCGGTTGCCCTTCCTGACGTCAAAGAACTCGGATTAAGAATCTGTTTTACAACTCGAGAATCGGGGTTTTACAGCTAGATGCTCTTCTCAGATTTTAAATCGCTGTATCGTGAAGTATTGTTTTACAGCCGAATGCCCTTCCTGACGCAAAACTAAGATTTTAAATCGTAAAAATTTGTTGAGTTGCCCTTCCTGACGCAAAACTAGCAGTATCTAGCCTCTTACATCATACACTATTGTTTTCAACCGGTTGCCCTTCCTGACGTCAAAGAACTCGGATTAAGAATCTGTTTTACAACTCGAGAATCGGGGTTTTACAGCTAGATGCTCTTCTTAGATTTTAAATCGCTGTATCACGAACTATTGTTTTACTGCCGGATGCCCATCCTGACGCAAAACTAAGATTTTAAATCGCAAGAATTTGTTTTAAGACTCAAGTCTTGTTATGTTTCTTTCGTAATCCGCAAGTCTAAACATGCATATCGCTGCACACTCTTGCCTTCGCGATGCGTGTTCGATAATTGTTTTCGACCGGTTGCCCTTCCTGACGTCAAAGAACTCGGATTAAGAATCTGTTTTACAATTTGAGAATCGGGGTTTTACAGCTAGATGCTCTTCTTAGATTTTAAATCGCTGTATTACGAACTATTGTTTCACTGCCGGATGCCCTTCCTGACGCAAAACTAGATTTTTAATCGCAAGAATTTGTTTTAAGACTCAAGTCTTGTTATGTTTCTTTCGTAATCCGCAAGTCTAAACATGCATATCGCTGCACACTCTTGCCTTCGCGATGCGTGTTCGATAATTGTTTTCGACCGGTTGCCCTTCCTGACGTCAAAGAACTCGGATTAAAAATCTGTTTTACAAATTGAGAATCGGGGTTTTACAGCTAGATGCTCTTCTTAGATTTTAAATCGCTGTATCACGAACTATTGTTTTACAGCCGGATGGCCTTCCTGACACAAAACTAAGGTTTTAAATCGCAAGAATTTGTTTTAAGACTCAAGTCTTGTTATGTTTCTTTCGTAATCCGCAAGTCTAAACATGCATATCGCTGCACACTCTTGCCTTCGCGATGCGTGTTCGATAATTGTTTTCGACCGGTTAACCTTCCTGACGTCAAAGAACTCGGATTAAGAATCTGTTTTACAACTCGAGAATCGGGGTTTTACAGCTAGATGCTCTTCTTAGATTTTAAATCGCTGTATCACGAACTATTGTTTTACTGCCGGATGCCCTTCCTGACGCAAAACTAAGATTTTAAATCGCAAGAATTTGTTTTAAGACTCAAGTCTTGTTATATTTCTTTCGTAATCCGCAAGTCTAAACATGCATATCGCTGCACACTCTTGCCTTCGCGATGCGTGTTCGATAATTGTTTTCGACCGGTTACCCTTCCTGACATCAAAGAACTCGGATTAAGAATCTGTTTTACAACTTGAGAATCGGGGTTTTATAGCTAGATGCTCTACTTAGATTTTAAATCGCTGTATCACGAACTATTGTTTTACTGACGGATGCCCTTCCTGACGCAAAACTAAGATTTTAAATCGCAAGAATTTGTTGAGTTGCCCTTCCTGATGCAAAACTAGCAGTATCTAGCCTCTTACATCATACACTATTGTTTTCGACAGGTTGCCCTTCCTGACGTCAAAGAACTCGGATTAAGAATCTGTTTTTCAACTTGAGAATCGGGGTTGTACAGCTAGATGCTCTTCTTAGATTGTAAATCGCTGTATCACGAACTATTGTTTTACAGCCGGATGCCCTTCCTGACGCAAAACTAAGATTTTAAATCGCTAGAATTTGTTGAGTTGCCTTTCCTGACGGAAAACTGGCAGTATCTAGCCTCTTACATCATACACTATTGATTTTGACCGGTTGCCCTTCCTGACGTCAAAGAACTGGGATTAAGAATGTTTTTCAACTTCTAACACGAGAATCGGGGATTTACAGCTAGATACTCGCCGGATACCCCTCCCGACGGCATAAGTTGCCAGGATTTGAATCGCGGTATCCATCATTGTGTCTGACTTGCAAGCTCACGCGTATTATTTTTTTTATTATTTTTTTTTTTTTTTTGCTGAGATATCATGCTACTTCTGTTCGCCAGCTAGAGCGGAAACTCGCAGTACTGCGTCTATTTCATCTTACAACTTGGAGGAGACAACATGTGTACATATAATTTATGATCTTTCACCCCCCTTAAAAAACATGTAAGTATGTAGTATCTCGGAACATTCTTATCCGTGTGTGTATCAGTGTTGCAATTACTAAGCGAGTGAGCCGAGCGAGTTGGCTACGCAGTGTGCTTTCTTGATTTTCGTATGAGTGTATTCGCAATTACTAAGCGTCTGAGCAGTGCGATGAACGAGTTAGCTACGCGGTATAGATTTTTTTTCGTACTAAGCAAATCATTTGAAGTGTTAGCTATGCGATATGTGCACAGTGTGTTTTTTTTATTTTCATACTAGGCGAGATAGCTATGCGATATGTGCACAGTGTGTGTGTTTTACACTAGGTAAATCATTAAAGTTGTACTGAACACATCAAACAATGTTCTTACAGTGTTCGATTCTAGGCTTGCTATGTTTCAATCTAATTTTCTTAGAACAAAGGTATCTCCTAACATGTTGTATCGGATCACATGTTAAGGTTAACGACATCGAGTGCAGTGTTCGATTCTAGTCTTGTTAGTTTCAATCTAAACAAAGGTATCCCCTAACATGTTGTACAGTGTTCGGTTCTTAGGATAAAGGTATCCCCTAACATGTTGTATCGGATCACATGTTAAGTTTAACGACATCGAGTGCAGTGTTCGATTCTAGTCTTGTTAGTTTCAATCTAAACAAAGGTATCCCCTAACATGTTGTACAGTGTTCGGTTCTACTTGTTTAGTGATCTGAACACATCAATCAATGTTCTGATTACATGTTATATCGAATGCAGTGTTCAATTCTAGTCTTGTTATGTTTCAATCTGGTCTTCTTAGAACAAAGGTATCCCCTAACATGTTGTACAGTGTTCGGTTCTACTTGTTTAGTGATCTGAACACATCAATCAATGTTCTGATTACATGTTGTATCGAGTGCTGTGTTCAATTCTAGTCTTGTTATGTTCCAATCTGATCTTCTTAGAACAAAGGTATCCCCTAACATGTAGTACAGTGTTCGGTTCTACTTGTTTAGTGATCTGAACACATCAATCATTGTTCTGATCACATGTAACGACATCGAGTGCAGTGTTCAATTCTAGTCTTGTTGTGTTTCAATCTGATCTTCTTAGAACAAAGGTATCCCCTAACATGTTGTACAGCGTTCGATTCTACTTATGTAGTGTTCCGAACACACCAGACAATGTTTTAATCACATGTTGTATCGAGTACAGTGTTCGATTCTACTTATTTTGTGTTCTGAACACATCAATCAATGTTCTGATCACATGTTGTATTGAGTACTGGCTGTCTCATAAGGAGCTATGTATAGCCGCCATCTTGCATGCGCCATCTTGCGCAAGCATCCTTAGGACGTCTCTAGCCAAGGATCCTTAAGCCATCTCATAAGAGCAACCACCATCTCGCGCAAGCATCCCTAGGGTGTCTCATAAGGAGCCTTGTATAACCGCCATCTTGCGTAAGCATCCCAAGGGCGTCTATGTATAGCGATCATCTTGCATAAGAACCTTTAAGGAGTCATGTATAGCCACCATCTTGTGCAATTAGCGTCGAGAGATGGCTGCTGTAGAATTTTTCTTTTTTAAATTATCCACCACCATTTTCAACTAAAGAGTGTAGCACTGAGGTTTGCGATGTAAGATGGCGGATGACAGCTGCGCGTGAGTTTGTAAAGCACGTGGAATTTGCCGCCACCACATAGATGGCAGCACGGTGCTCAAAGATGGCGGATGACAGCTAACAGAACTTTTCAAATTACCCGCTACTACAGAGAGCAGCACGGTGTTCTGTTCATTAAAAGATGGCGGATGACAGCTAACGAAATTGCCCCGCATGAGGGCAGCACGGTGCTCTGTTGATTAAAGATGGAGGATGACAGCTGCACGTGGCTTTGTTTACTAAACAAGAGCACGTGGAATTTGCCGCCACCGGGCAGCACTGTGATTAAAGATGGCGGATGACAGCTGTCAGAAAAGCATATAGGTTTGTAAAGCACGTGGAATTTACCGCCACCACATTTCAAAGGTAAGTAGCTAAAGAGGGCAGCACGGTGATTAAAGATGGCGGTTGACAGCTGTCAAAAAAGCATGTTGATTTGTAAAGCACGTGGAATTTGCCGCCACCGGGCAGCACTGTGATTAAAGATGGCGGATGACAGCTGTCAGAAAAGCATATAGGTTTGTAAAGCACGTGGAATTTACCACCACCACTTTTCAAAGGTAAGTAGCTAAAGAGGGCAGCACGGTGCTCAAAGATGGCTGCTGTCAAAAAGCATTTTTCAAATTATCCGCCACCACATTTCAAAGGTAAGTAGCTAAAGAGAGCAGCACTGTGATTAAAGATGGCGGATGACAGCTGCACGTGGATTTGTTTATCTCACGCTAGTGAGGTTAAGTTGGTAGCACTAAGGTTTAGGCCCGTCAAGATGGCAGCACTGCCGATGACAGGTGACGAATTTTACATCTAAAGAGGGCAGCACAGTGCTCTGTATTTTAAAGATGGCGGATGACAGCTGTCAAAAAAGCACGTGGCTTTGTTTACCACGCGCTAGTTAGGTTAAGTTGGTACCACTAAGGTTTAGGCCCGTCAAGATGGCAGTACTGAGGTTAGCGATGCGTTGTTGTCTGTCAAAAAGCACGTGGCTGTCGAAAAACACGTGGCTTTGTTTACCTCGCACTAGTTAGGTTAAGTGACAGCTGTCAAAAAAGCACGTGGCTGTCAAAAAGCACGTGGCTTTGTTTACCTCGCGCTAGTTAGGTTAAGTTCGCACTACTGAGGTTTAGGCCCGTCAAGATGGCAGTACTGAGGTTAGCGATGCGTTGTTGTCTGTCAAAAAGCACGCGGCTGTCAAAAAACACGTGGCTTTGTTTACCTCACGCTAGTTAGTTTAAGTTGGCACTACTGAGGTTTAGGCCCATCAAGATGGCAGCAGTGAGGTTAGCGATGCGTTGTTGTCGATGACAGCTGTCAAAAAGCACGTGGCTTTGTTTACAAATTCAAATCTCCCGCCAAAATTCAAATCTCCCGCCAAAATTCAAATTTCCCGCCAGAATTCAAATTTCCCGCGCCGCGGGAGGAGGAGGAGGCACCCGAACTCTCCCATTATACTACTATTATAGAATCCTACTTTCATTATTTTAGATAGTGCCTATGTTATTTCTTTATCGGACATTCCATTACCCATATTGCTCTACGAATTCAGCCGGTGATCTTATGAAAGTAGGGAGGATGAGACTTCAAGCCTGGTAAGTGACTTCTGGCGGTTCTCATCGAAATGTTCCATCTGTACATCTGTTTGTGAAACCAAATTAAGTAGTACTGCCCTGATTATACCTAATGTAAGCCTCATTTTTGTTGCCCAATTTTTCGGGCCAGTTTCATTTTGTCGCCCGATGTGTTCAGAGCTGGTTCATACTTAATTTGGTGCGACGACTAAAGCCCTAACGGTTGCACTATACCAATTTGGTTGCCAGCTATGCTGGAAAGAAAACAAATAGGTCCATAACCAAGATCATTTTGGTCACTTTATTTTTTCAATCTTTTTCACCCCTATGTCAAAAGCGGCTGAACTTGGACTTTAAAAATTTCCGACGTTTTACTATTCATCTCAGTTACCCGGAAAACTATGGATTCGACACCATATGCTCTCCCATTGTCGAATATCTTTTATGCTTGACTGCATTATCATGTTCTTACCTTATAGCCAAACTTCTTCCAGACTGTCCTATGTATCGTTGTCTATACGTTTGGCATGTGATTGAAAGGATAATAAATTTAAAGATATTTCGAATGACATGGCGTGAATACATTCGGCGAAAAAAGGAAAATTCTTGAATGTTTTGGAAAATTTAGAAATTTATCTTGCACAAAAATGACCTTGAATCAAGTTTAAATGAAAGAAGTACAGAAGAGAACTCATTGTGCAAACTAGCGTTTGATCATTTAAGAAAGGCAAAGAAGAAAAAATAAGAAAAACTTGAAGATCTTAAACACTGATTTAGGTATTCTCACTCAATTCAACAAAAAATTAAATTATATATAATGATAATTTTCATAATATTTCATTGATATGGTGAAATTTGTATACAATATTTCTTTAAACTGTAAGAAAATAACAAAAGATAGTGTTATATGTTTATTCCTTGAATGACACCACTGATGACGGGAATGGATGATATTCCCGAAATATGTATGTTAAATTAATTTTCTATCATCTGAATAGAGTTCTCCTCCACATTCAACGTACACTATACATAAATTGAATGAATGAATGAAAGAATGAATGAATGAATGAATGAATGAATGAATGAATGAATGAATGAATGAATGAATGGATGAATATACATTTCTCCCGCAGTTAAGGATAATCACCAACTGGGGAGTGAGCATTCCTGCTTGAATGAGTCGACACATGAATGCATGGATGAATTAAATGTACTGGGCCTATAGATACGAAGCACCAGCAGCTACGGGGAGACTATCACATTCAGAATGAATGAATGAATGAATGCATGAATGAGTGTTTGAATACAATTCATGAATGCATGAAAAGCAAAGGAAACTAAAGGAAATTTTTCACTTCCAGCAACGGATAACTAGTAAGTGCGGAGAGAGCCCAAATGAGGAAACTACGTAGTAGTTTCGCTGGCGCCAGAGTTACCTTCGAATTGTCAGAAATTATTTATATACACCACATTTTTACAAAATGTTTTACGTCATTTTTTACAATTGACGTTACGTCGCACCGACACAGATAGGTCTTATGGAGACGATGGGGTGGGAAATGGTTAGGAGTGGGAAGGATTTAGCCATGGCCTTAATTAAGGTGCAGTCCAACATTTCCCTTGTGTGAAAATGGGAAACCACGGAAAAGCATCTTCAGGACTGCCGACAGTAGGGTTCTAACCCACTATCTCCCGATTACTTACGTTATTATTATTATTATTATTATTATTATTATTATTATTATTATTATTATTATTATTATTATTATTATTATTATTATTATTATTATTATTATGTATATTGAAACCAAATGAAACTGACACATTAACTCAAGGAATAACAGTATAATACAGTTCAATATACGAGAGAAATTAAGACATATTGGTTCTTGCAGAAATTGCTTTTGTTCATAACCAGATATCCTAACCTCGGTAATGCTATAATGATAGTGAAGAAATAATGAGTATAGTTACAGAAACTTTTGCCTGAGTCTGATGGAGTTTAGAAAATGGACCTTAATGTTATGTGACGTTAAGTATCATGAACTCTTGTATCTGTTATCTGCTTCGGAGGGCGGCGCGATTGCTTCTTGGAAGATTAATGACGGTAGCGGCTTCTACACTGTTTGGCCTTTTCTGAACTTTGGCCACCATGTGGGGCCAAGGTTAACATATAAATGTACAATAACGTAGAGAGTTATCTATGTAAGCCTATATTAAAGAGCAACCCTTCATTTAAAAGCTGTTTATGTAAAGTTACGTATCGTACTTATTACAAATACACTGTGTTAAAACATTTGCTCTACGTATAGCATTTATGGTATAGCAGTATATAGTTTGCTGTCACGTTATCTCGGACTTCTTTGCTCCTTAGAATGTAAAAGTGAATTTGGTCTACATATCGTGGGTTTTGAAGGAGAAACACATTATATTCTTCTTTTTAATTTATCATATATTCACACTGCCTTTTGCGAATTATTCTGCTCTATTCGCTGGAGACTTATTTATTTGCTAGCTACCCACCTCGGCTTCGCACGGGAGCAGTTATGAATATAAGGCGATAGTTTTCTTTTAACGGAGGACTTATAGGATTTCCTTATATATACAACACTGGTCGATTTCTTCCAGTAACGAATACGAAAATATTTTATTTTATATAACGCGCGAACGGGGCATGTAAGGCTGTCCATGAGAGAAACATTCTTCACTGAGGTCATCTCAGACACGCTAAGTTTCTGACCCTATGCTTTCTTTATCGTCATGACAAAGCCGACTTTTACAGAAAATTGTACTCGTTTGAAATCAAAAGGAAAATCTGAATGAATCATAGAATTGTCGGTATTAATACCGCTTGTGCTGTGCCACAAGTTATTCAAAAGTTTCACTACCAATCGCGTTCGGCTGCACAAACTAGTGTCTAACGGGAGTAGATGCCGAGCGCTGCGTTCGAATATGTTGGTTCCACTGTGTTCAGGATGGGTCTGCGTTACCTATGAGTAGTACCACTATCTGAGGAATCCCATGGGTCTGTGTTGCCTGAGGATGATATCATAATTTGTGATAAACCGTGGGTCTACATTGCCTATGATTAGTACGACTATGTGAGCAACACCATGAGTATACATGATTAGTGAGGAACACCGCGGACCTAGCCGGCGCCCGTGATTAGTCCCACTATATGAGGGACACAGTGGACCTGCATTGCTTGTGAGTAGTACCCTTATGTGAGGAACGCCATAGGTCTGTGTTGGCTGTGAGTGGTGCAGTTATGTGTGACATATCATGCGTCTGCATTAGCTGTGCTTAGTACCACCATGCGCGGAACACCATGAGTCTAGGTTACCTGTGATAAGTACCACAATATGAGGAACAACATGGTTCTGCTTTACCAGTGATTACTACAATTATTAGGAGTCGGTGACCTGAATTTTGGTTCCCTTTGGACAACAAGCATCATCTCAGAAAATAGGATAGGTTCTACTGATTCTTTTAGATTCTAGTCAGTGGATACGTTTTGAAGTTTAAATTATCATTTAATTTCGTTGCACCTCGTACCATTAGGTGCCGATGACCTAGCTGTTAGGCCCCTTTAAACAAGAAACATCATCATCAACATCACAAATGTATATGACAGGATTTTGAAGTGATCAAATATTAATGCAATGTTGTTTCTTCTGTCATAAAATTATTAATACAACCCATTATTTCATTTTTATCAAGTCACTTAAAATTAAAATACAATAAGCAATAAGAATAACCTTATTAGGCAAGCATATCAATATTGTCACGTTTTCTTGGAGAGCATGGAGCTGCAAAAATATGGTTTACCTGAGAAAGGATGGCTTTAAGTGGGAGCAGGAGAGGAATTGCTGCAGGGCACCAAGAGTCTATTTCCGCCACTGCTTGCTTCAGGATGATTATTCTAGTAGTACGAAATTTTAACTTTCCTTGCCAATGAGGCTATCCAAAAATGCAATGTCGTAGTTATTCACTCTGACGCGTGATTATTTATTATTATTATTATTATTATTATTATTATTATTATTATTATTATTATTATCATTATTATTATCCTACTCATTGGCTGAGTGGTCAGCGTTTCAGGCCTTCGGTTCAGCGGGTCGCGGGTTCGACTCCCGGCCGGGTCGAGGATTTTATTCGCCTTTAGATTAATTCTTCTGGCCCGGGTACTGGGTGCTAGTTTTCGCCTCAATACTTTCCTCTTCATATACCAACCACCACAGAAACACGCAATAGTAATTATATCCCTCCATATAGGGTTGGCGTCAGGAAGGGCATCCAGTCGTAAAACATGGCCAAATCCAGATGTGCCACAAAGTTCGCACCCGCGATCCCACAGATATGGGAAAAGCGGAGGAGGAACTATTATTATTATTATTATTATTATTATTATTATTATTATTATTATTATTATTATTATTTATTATTATTATTATTATTATTATTATTAACTTAAAAAATTTTTAAACAGTCAAATATATTCATTATTTCAAATTCTACGTCCCGTTTCCTGATACAGGATCAGGTTTGAGATGAAATTACGTGATGTTTGGCACATCACAGCATGTACTAAATTATTGAACTGTGTAATTAATTGAAAAGATGTGTATATTTAATCACTGGTAGGTCATTTTTAGATTATTATGTATATATGTATAGGGTTTTAATCATCCATTTCAAATCATCATTTCATTTCTTTGTATCCCGGCTATAACGTATTCTGAGCGAACGACTTATTGAGTAAAGTATTAAAAAATCATTCAGTATATATTGCAGTATATTTTCCAATAGCCGAGGTCATGTGACCGGAGTCACCAGGCTAATTTCAGCCCATTACCAGGAAATGTAGGTCATCAAGCTTACGAGAGACCTTACCCTTCCATACTCTGAGGAGACAGTTTAAGCCTTCTTAACGCCTACTTTTCGAACTTCGCTACCTGACGCTTTGATTCAGGGGGAAAGTTCAACCTATGTGAATGGTCGTAATGAAGCAACATGATGGATTCACGGCAATGGATAGTACATCAGATCTTACTGGACTATGTGATATAGTTGATGGAGGTTGATTTTGGAGGCTTTATACATCAAGGACAAGAGCTGAGGAGGACACTCTTACTCTTGCTTACGGCTTAGGAGGGCTTTTACTCTTGCTTACAACTTGGAAGGACGATTCTAATCTATCATCGGAGGAGGGCTGTACGTCTTGACATCGGAGAAGATCTTAACTTAGTGCACTTCGCATCTGAGTAGTGTTCTACTCAAAATTTACTCTCAGTGAGACCTGTTATCTCAATGACGAGAGTTAAAGTCAACGGGAGAATGGTTTTGACTGGTATAGGGCAGGAGAGATTTGGTTATGCATTTAGTTACGCTACATTTCTGTAATACGGAAGAATACAAGTGTATTCTCTCCATGAAAATAACCCATGGTGGTTTTGCTATTAAAATTAGGACTCATTACGATTTTAAGTAAGGAGTACTGTAGGAAGTGTTAAAGTCAGGAAAGTCGTAATACAGCTAGTGTACTATGCACGAAGCAGAAGTAGGACTAGAACCCACAACGAGAGATGACGACGCCTGTACGAGAGGTCCATCAAACATCAGATGGTACATAGATCGTATCCAGATAACAGAGTCAACACATAGTGAGCTAATGTCATAAATTACTGCAAGTCTCCGCGTTACAATTCATGCTCTTAGATTATATTTCATTCAATTTTTCTTCTGCTTCCGTAAGTTCATATTTCGTTAATACGCCATTACATCACGCTTTTCATCATAATAAATAGTTGTTTTAATGTGTATTTTCGGAAATTCTTATTAATGATCCTTAACTTCCAAGTTAGTGTACTTAATAGTTAGTGTTCCGTCACTCCACCCCTGGGAGTTTTTAGAGTCTCATTAGGTATTATTATTATCATTATTAATTATCAACTATAGTTTTCAAGCCATAAGCTTGAAGGCTGGCGCCCATGGGACATTGTTTATGGAGAGACAATGGAGATATTATTTATTTGTATTAAAATTAAGGTGACCTGCCACATCACAATTTTGTCACACATCTGTGGGCAAGAGTGGCTACGTCACAATTATATGGCATGCTCTTATGGGCAGATACCCTTCTTGACGTCACCCTAATGATGAAATAGTGAATGAAATTGGGTAAGATCGTGGAAGGAATCGCTTTGGCCTATGGATAGGAATTGTCCCGGTAGTTTCCTGAAAGTTCAGGAAGCCATTCTCAGGAGAGCCGACGGTGTGTTTCGGAACCATTCGTTTCCCGACTGCAGAGTTTAGCTCCATAGTCGTAGAGTATTAACATGCGTAACAACTCCACTCGTTCATTAATTTATTCAACAATCATAATCTCTAAATATGACTAAAATTAAATATCTACAGTATCCAATTCCTTATTGAAAAATTAGACAACACAACATTAGTTTTGTTGCTGTGATCAATACAATATGTGAAATCAACTTTCTGTGGTTCGGAAATTCGTTTGTAAACAAGGATGAATTGAAAGTGTCTTCTAGAATTGATACTAGATCCTGCTTACTTAGGGACGGATGTGATACAGTTTCGATGGAAACAGTCCCTGTGCGAAAGATCCAAACTTTACTCCATTTAAATTTGAATACACTTCTCTTAAATATGTCTTGTTTACGAATATATATATATTCCACCTCCGCCGACGTTTCCTAAGCCAAGCTAAACTCATGAATTCTGTCCTTTGGCTACCCTCCACGTATAGGAATTATCGCTGTGTGTGTGTGCGTGAGACATTAGCCACTAATTCGCGTAGGTAATTATTTCTACACCACAATCCTGTGACCAAGCCAGGTAGACCGAGTTGGCACTGACAATTACCCGCACGATTACTGTATGTACTCTGTACCGAACTCTACATTAGCTATGGTTTCCTTCCTTCAATATTATCCTGCGTATTTGTATCAATAACTGTTGCTTGCAAATTCTACCACATGTATATTACACCGGGTGGAACAGCTGCCCCTACTTTTTCTCGAACATATGCAACGTGCTAGGAATTATACGTCTCCCAGTTATATCTTCCGCAACATCTTACAGCGAATGTTATGTACAGTTAGCCCGATATAGGCTTTCCCACATAATGTAAAAACCATACAATGGGCCATAAGTAAGGTCCGTCTCAAAAACACTATACATTTTTTTATGTAGAGCGGAGTCCAATTCTCTACTCATGTTTACGAAATGTTACTGTACTGGACAAACCATAGCTGTCGGTAGAGAATTGCTCACCTGATAGGTCTAAGAGGCCATTGGACTCTTTCCTATTCAACACTAGTCAGTGGTACCATTATATGAACTACTTTTGTCCCTTGGATTAAATTTAACTTCCGTTTTCTCAGAACTTACCCCATAATGGCCGCTTCCTTTCTGATTAATACTGTTCAAAGAAAAATGCAGCCGTCGGCAGAGAAGATCTTCCCTGAGCGGAACTTCCAGCAATGGTTAAATATCTACGATATACAATTCTGCTATGGGAAGCGCAAAACAGGAACATTTCCTCAATGATGGACGCCAGCCTTCTGTGAGGAGATGGCATCACTAGTACGGGAAGACGACCATTTTATAGAAGTAAATACAATGTTATCAACAAAGGCAAAGCACATAGAGTACGTACTTATTATGGCTACACGAATATCCTTCCAAAAGATTTCAGGACTAATAATAATATTTATTACGCTTCAAGGATTATTATAATTTTTAAACATTTTACTCATTTAAATCAGCTTAACTTTCCCTTCCAAATTATTTCAAGGGAGTGCTTGAAACCATCGTCTGTATGGTCATACACCAGCTGATTTCTGATAAAGAAACACATTATTACGTTCCTGAATGGAAATTCCTTGATCGTTATAAGACAGGACTGAAGTACGTCTAATTTATTATTATTATTATTATTATTATTATTATTATTATTATTATTATTATTATTAACATCACAAATGGAAAATATCCCGGTGTCAATGGTCACTTACAGTAGTGCAATAATAAAGTAAAGTTAACATAATTAGCTAACAACAAACAAACAAACAAACAAGGGTACAACAAGCAAATCCATGGAAAGAAAATATTACGACAAATACTACTAGTTTAACTTTCTAAATCCAGCGTCATTATATACAAATTCAAACACAACTTAAGTATTTCCAGTACTTAACACTACGGCTTACAATACTATAAGTTGAACTTACTACGTTTTTATTACAAATTGCTTTACGTCATACCGACACAGAAAGGTCTTATGGCGACAATGGGATAGGGAAGGACTAGGGGTGGGAAGGAATCGGCCGTTGCCTTAACTAAGGTACAGCCCCAGCATTTGTCTGGTGTGAAAATGGGAAACCACGGAAAACCATTTTCAGGGCTGCCGACAGTGGGGCTCGAACCCACTATCTCCCGGAGGCAAACTCACAGCTGCATGTCCCTAACCGAAAGGCCAACTCGCCCGGTTAACTTACTACTAGCTTAACACTAGAAGTGATAATTAAGTAAAGTTAAAAACATAACTACCCAACAACTGTAACTACACGAGTACAAAAAGCAATTCCATTGAGAAAAAAATATTACAACAAATATTACTAGTATAACATTCTAAATTCAGCATCATCATATACAATTTCATACACATGTGAATTATTTCCATTACTTAACACTATGGCTTACAATTCTATAGGTTGAACTTACCTTTAGCTTAACATTACAAGTTATAATAAAATAAGGTTAAAATGTAGTTACCCAACAACAACTACTACTACTACTACAAATACAACAAGCAATTCAATGGAAAGGAAATATTACAATAAATACTACTACTTTAACTTTTTAAATCCAGCATCATCATATACAAATTCACAGACAACTTAAGTATTTCCAGCACTTAACACTACGGTGTACAATACTATAGGTTGAGCTTACTATTAGCTTAACACTACAAATAATAATAAAGTAAACTTAAAACAGTATTACCCAACAACAACAACTGTAGTACAACGAGCATTTCAGCGGAAAAAAATATTACAAGAAATACTACTAGTTCAACATGCTAAATCGAGCATCGTATATATTCTCATACACAACTGAAGTATTTAAAAGTGCTTAACACTACGACTTACAATACAGTACTACAGGTTGAGCTTACTACTAGCTTAACTCTACAATGATAATAAAGTTAAAAACACAATCACCCTACAAGAGCAACAACAACCAGGGTACAAAAAACAAATCCCTGGAAAGAAAATATTACAAGAAATACTACTAGTTCTAGTTTAAAATCCTAAATCCATCATCATCATATACAAATTCACACAGATCTTAAGTATTTCCCAGTGCTTAACACTGCATCTTACAGTACTATAGGTTGAGCTTACTACTGGTTTAACATTACAAGTGATAATAAAGTAAAGTTTAAAACATAGGTAATTACCCAACAACAACAACAAGTACAACATGAGTACAACTAGCAATTCCCTGGAAAGAGAATACCACAAGAAAAGCTACTAGTTTCACAACAAAAACCAAGCAGAAAATCACAAATTCAGTGTCCATAATTAAACAAATTTTACTTTTAACTTTGCACCAGCACTAATGGTCTCCTTAAATGTCTTGATACCGGATGGGAATCAGTCAAAGACTGCTACAGGTAATTTGTTCCCATCACTCATAGTCCTGTTTATGAAGGAAAATTTGCCCACGTCCGTATGCTGGTTTCTGACCCTAATTTTATGCGTATGATCATTTCTCGATACGCTTGAACGAGGTTCCAATTTATTCCTAACAGTACTCCAGGCAGCCCTTCCCGTATAGCTCTTATAAAGACCATACAGGCGAGCTCTAGTTCATCAAGACTGAAAACTTTCACAATTAATGGTATTCCTCCTATTCCCGCCTACGAAACGCATCGCACTTATTTGAACTTTTTCTAGGGAATTTATTAAACCCACCCTGTACAGATCCAAGCACGCAGATCCATATTCGCGAATCAGTCTTACCAAGCATTTATAAGCTTTATTTTTGGCATCAGAGTTAGCTTGGTTGAGATTCCGCATAATAAATTGTAACGATGTCCCTACATTTTCCACTTGCTCTGGCCAGTTTAAGTCTTTTCTAACAGTAACGCCTAAGTACTTACAACTATCATCTACAACAACACTTTCCCCTCCAATTTCGTAATCCTTCCTTCCTATCATTTTCTTCTTAAACACAATTTCTTGCTTTATCCTCTGGGGATTTTCATTCGATTTTCACGCGCCCATTTTTCAATCGTATCTAAATCCTGCTGAAGCAATTTCTGTTTTTATCTCCCGTTATATCATGCAATCATCGGCAAAGAGGCGTACTTAAGATTTAACATCCTGAAATCTGTAAGAAATTGCAACCCGACAATCTTAATAAGCATGTACGTGTTTTATTATAGTTGATAACGTTGCTGTTAGTCCTTAGCTTATTAATCTTTTATGATACGAGATCTAGATATGTTACGAATTGTTCAACTTGTGCCTTCCAAGGTTAACTCCAAATGACAGCAGTTTAATGGCCACAAATGTCGTCGGAGAGTGTCTTAGGAAATCAGTGTGCTGGAGTTAACGTGTCGCGTTGCAAATGAGCACTCCTTGAGCCATAATCATAACAGCCCGGAACTAATTGCGTTACTCCGAGGGGCTAATGGCCAGGCGAAGTCTCCACTTGAGACTACACTGTCTTCATCTGTGCCACAGACTGCATTGCCACTCGACCTAAAGAGATATTAATCTCAAAGTCTCCAAGGATTGCTTTGCTCGCAAAGAGCTGTTTGGATCTTGAATAGCAATTCTTTTTTGGGAGGCACTCCTAATTGTGAACAATACAGTAGCAACAGCAACTGAATAGAAATTAGGTTAATTAGGTTGAAGCACTCACTAAAACGTCCATTTAAGTAAAGTTTTGCCTAACTGACCTTTATCAGAATTTATTCATCTATTTTATATTGCCAGCACTATCTTTCTGCCTATTATAGAATAGTGATTACATCTTTCAGCAAGACATTTATTTACAGGGTAGCTTTCTTAAAGCAGGAGAATTTGAGTCAAATATAAAAGGAAATATATTATTTTTTCAACATTACCTTACCTAATATATGTGGGGCCAGTGGAATATCTAGGCTCAATATGGAACTTTGCTGAGGGTTTAAGATCAGGTGTCTTTCGCTATGTACTTCTATTGTAAATTTCCACATTATGCCCCTATGGCCGCTGTGCCGGCCACTAGTTAAATGAAGAAGATATTTTAAATTTTGAAACGGATGCTTATCTTGGAAGTCATTTTTATACATGAATGTATTGTAACAGAACTAGAAAATTTAACTGCACCAGACCAGAGGTAATAGAAGACTGCACATAGCTGCAAATCATATATATTAGTTTTAAGCAGCAATTAGATTGCAATAAATATATCGAAATATATATTATGTATAATTACTTTTTTCTACTAATATTGTAAATAACAAAACGTATCCGAATGCCTGATCACAAATTTCTATTACGTTAGAAACAAATAAATTATTTTTGCTGTTTCTTCTTGATTTGAAATTTAAATGCATGGGATAATAGTAGATATTTTAGAAATAGTTCTACCGAGTTCGATAGCAGCAGTCGCTTAAGTGCGGCCAGTATCCAGTATTCGGGAGATAGTAGGTTTGAACCCCACTGTCGGCAGCCCTGAAGGTAGTTTTCCGTGGTTTTCACACCAGACAAATGCTGGGGCTGTACCTTAATTCAGGCCACGGCCGCTTCCTTCCCACTCCTAGCCCTTCCCTGTCCCATCGTCGCCATAAGACCTATCTGTGTCAGTGCGACGTAAAGCAACTAGCAAAAAAAAAAAAAAAAAGAAGTAGTACGGGTCCTTCCCTAACGTTCTGACAATGTGAAAGCAGGTACCTGGACACCGAGGACAGCTCGCGTAGGTGGCCATCAACTGAGACTGAACAACTGAATTTAGACTATCAACGAGCGAGATGGCAGTGCAGTTAGAGACGCGCAGCTGCGAGCTTGCATTTGGGAGATTAGGAGTTTGAATCCCGCGGTCGGCAATCGAATATGTTTATCTTTGGTTATCAATGATCACACCAGGCAATTACTGGGAGTGTGCCTTAATTAAGGCAATGGCGGCTTCCTTCCCATTCTTAGACATTTCCTATGCCATCATCGCCATAGGACGTAAGTGTGTTTGTGCGACGTAAAGCAAAGTGAGAAACAAGAAGCAAAAAAAAGAATTCTATCTTCTCAATTTTTTTTCATTCCTCTTGTTTCATATATTTTCCAGGTTAAATGGGTTGGCTTTTGTGGGGATTATCCTTGAGCCATCCTAATGCAGACCGTAGGTGAATCAGGATTCGAATGTTCCAAGTCCTAAATAACGCTAGCACTCCATGCAACCTCAGTGCTTTGTTTCACCCTCTCTCTTTTTACAATTGACTTTATGTCGCACCGACAGAGATAGGTTTTATGGAGACGATGCGGTAGAAAAGGGCTGGGGTTTGTAAGGAAGAGTCCCTGGCCTTAAGTGACGGCCCCAGCATTTTACTGTTGAATATAGGAAACCACAGAGGACCATCTTCAGGACTGGTGACAGTTGGGTTCGAACCCACTACCTCCCGGCTGCAAGCTCACAGCTGCGCGCTCCTAACAGCACGGCCAACTTGTTCCACTACCCTCTCTATTTGGCGAGCTACATACCCATCGTGTCTTCTTTCACAATGCCCAAAACAAGTGAGTCAGCTTTCCTTTAACTTTCCGTAGATAGATCTTCTCTCAGATATTGGATGACAACGTCATTACGTATTTTGTCTAGCCTGTTCATTCCAAGAGAAAATCGTAGCATCTTCATTTCAATAAGATTTGGTTTCTGTTTATCCTTCTACAACACATCATCCACAAGGCTGCATAAGAATTATACAATGCGAGTCCCGTAAGGGTTACCGCCCTTTCTGCATTCCGCGCGGCGGTAAACGGGAGCTCGGTCATAATAACACTATTCCCGTATGCTCGCAGAAAACCCATCAACTTTAACGAATGAACAAAATGGATTTAAAAGCGATAGAAATCACAACTTACTCCATAACAGTAAATACTGAATATGCTCTCCCTCAGCTTGTAGACAAGTGTTAGCATGTGATGATATTTCGGTTTGCACTCCTCATTCTTATGAATCTGCAATAATTATCCTGTCCCTGGAAACATCATGCACCGCACTGTATTCATTGTATTACGATCTATATGTGCGTTCTTTCCTGTTCAATCAGTTGAGAAAAAAATTGCTCATTATTAATTCTGTACATCGGTTAGAATTTATGCTGTCGTGAAAAGTGTCACTACACTTCTCTTAGCACTAATATCTCCGCAAAATCCTATTTTCATGTCATGAAGTGGATATTCATGAATTATTCTTGGATTCCCACGTTATCAGTTCCCGTTAATTTGCTAATTTATACGTCCATACAAATAAAACCATGCCTCATTAGAAAGCAGCACTATTTCATGATTTTATTCACCTCTGATGACATATTGAAGAAACCAATTGAATCGGGCAAGTTGGCCGTGCGGTTAGTGGCGCGCGGCTGTGAGCAGGAATCCGGGAGATAGTGGGTTCGAATCCAACTGTTGGCAGCCCTGAAGATGGTTTTCCGTGGTTTCCCATTTTCACACGGGGAAAATGCTGGGGCTGTACCTTTATTTATGCCACGGCCGCTTCCTTCCCACTCCTAGGCCTTTCCTATCACATCGCCGCCATAATACTTACATATGTCGGTGCGACGTAAAGCAAATTGAAAACAATTATAAAATTAAAAGAAATAGCGTAGGCCTATGGTACTCTTGGGCTTAAACTGTACCCTTACTTCAGTTTTGTTGCTACGCGCAGCGTAGGAGAATATGAAACATCAATTTACTGTACTGTGCCAGTTCGCTTAACACGTTGAGCGCCAAGCAAAATTTTGAAATTTTGCTCTGTGGGCCGAAACTGCATTTTTGTTCTCTGGTGTTACAGTAGCAATATTCTACCACGCTCTTAACGCAAAAGTAAAAATTAACGTCAAAAACTAGATTAAATTAAGGCAGACGCCGTGTCCGCTGTGGCCTGTTGGGAAACTTACGTCGGCTGGGGCCAAAGCTGTCACACTAGTGGACACTAGCGCGCGCGCCCAGTAAAGTGCTGAATGTGTATGGCGCTACTTAAAGTGTTGTGTTGTACGTACAGGAGACTGGTAGAGCTCGCATTGCAACAATTGAGAGGTATGTATTTATCATTCAACTTGCGCCGTTGATATTATTTCCCGACTTGCAGATCAGAAGCGGGAGTCGAGTAGTAGTGACTGCGATGATTCTGATGCAAATCCACACTTCCTATAGTCATCTTCGTCAGAGGATATTGAGAAATTGTTGGTAGAGAGTAGCAGTGGCCGTGAGGAGCAAGAAAACAGAAATAAAGTTTACGCAACTGAATTACTTCAAACCAGTGATATTTCCGATGGTCACCAAGATGAAGTTCTGAACAGACTATAAACATCTAATGAAATAATTGTTCCGAATAGTGTATCTGATAGTAGGCCTCAGCAGTTCCTTCGAAAGTGAAACTGTTCCCATCTGGCAAATTCCAGTACGTAATCACGCACAAATTTCTTTCGCGGGTACATGTGGCGAAAGTGACGCATACGCTGCTGAAATGAGTGATTGCCCTCCATTTAAATGTTATTCCGCCTTTTGTGACGACAATATAGGCCTACCTGATGAAATCGTGCATTAAAGTAATTTATATGGTACACAGAAACTGATGAATGAAACAGATAGACGTTCCAAATAAATCTGGGCTTCACGCATGGACATTGGCAGACAGATCGGAAATAAGGAAATTTTTAGGTCTCATAGGTTACATGGGTATGGTGCGGATGCATTCTTTACGGGACTACTGGAGCAAAAAATTATACAAGAATGAAATAGCTCCAAATACTATGAGTAGAAATCGCTTTGAAATGCTACTTAGAATGTTGCATTTTTCAGATAATGAAGTATGTATGGAAGGAGATAAGACTTCATAAAATTCAACCTCTTGTTTCCAGGATGGTTTCCAAATTTCTGGAAATATATACTCCTGGAGAAGTATTTTGTGTTGATAAGACATTGGTTCCATACCGGGCAAGGCTTCTAATGAGACAATACATACCTCAAAAGCCACACAAGTGTAGCGTAAAAGTTTATAAATTGTGTTGTTTTCGTTGGTATATGTATAAACTAAACATGTATGCAGGTAAAGAGAAAGATTCTCGTCAGTCAGTTCCCACATCCGTTGTTCTGGAATTATCGCAGAATCTACTCAACGCGGGCCATACAGTAGTCAGAGACAACTTCTACACCAGTCTCGAGTTGGCTAATATCCTGTTAGATAATAAGACACATCTTGTAGAAACTCTCCGGCAAAATGCGCGCGTCAGCCCAGCTGAAGTTACCGGCAGGAAACCCAAGAAAGGTGATATGTACGCTCTTGAGAATAAGGGAGGGATATGTGTCATCATGTGGGTCAAGAGAGGTTTGCTGCTTATATCAACCAAGCATACAGGTCAGACTGTTGAAGTGCAGAGGTGCACTGGAACTGTACACAAACCAACAGGTCTTGTAGATTACAATGCAGGAAAAGGTTCGATCGATATATCTGACCAAACGTCCAGCTACAGCACAGCTCTGAAGCGAACCGTGAAATGGTACGGAAAAATTGCCATTGACATTGCTGGGAACAGCAGTTGTGAACGCACATATAATTTTTCGAATGGTGACAGGCAAGGAAATGTCTATCACTAAATTCGGGGAAGCAGTCATAACAGGTTTGCTAGGAGACACCAAGAAAGAGCACCCGCAGGATTCTTGTCCGAAAAGGAGATTCTTCACACTGCTATGAACGGAAATCTGGCCGAGCTCGTGACAACCGGAAGTACTGTAGAGGCTGTTACTCCAAGAAGATGAAGGGTATCATTGAAAAAAACAAAGTAAGGAAAATGAACGTCTACTCTAGAGACTGTGTAGGTGAATCGCACTTTTGTTTAGAGTGTTTCAACGCGGAACAGAAATAAAATTTTGTTGTTGTTCCGGCTGTACATCCAAGGCATCTGTGTGCATTTTCTAATTACATTCTCTAATTTGTCTGCGTTTGTATCAGTATATCTTAAAATGCTCTAATATCATTCCCTAATTTGTCTGAGTGTGTATCAATATATCTTATAATTTTCTAATGTTATTACGTAATTTGTCTGAATTTGTATCAATATATCCTATATTTGTATTTGCATGGCAGGGTATAAAAGAACATAAAACCGTACGAAAACGGATAAAAGTACGTTATAAATTTTGAGCCTGCGGACACCAGTGTCCTTGAATATCAAATAAAATCTATTGTACCCGAATGTATAATTTTGAAGCCTGGCGCGTGAATTATAACGGAATGGGATCTGGCAGATAATTCTATATGTTCAAATTCGGACAAGTGCATACTTAATCAATGTTAAGCCAGCGGAACCCCGTTTCCGCCGTGGCCTTGCAGGAAGTCCAAAAATAGACACCGGTGTCCGCTGTGGTGCTCAAAGTGGGGGGAATCGCTCAAATCATTCACAAATATCCTGAAGTATTAGTCAGTAAATACGGTCGGTTATTCATCTTTTTTGTTCTTTATCATTGAACCCACGGTTTTGAATTTATTCACAATATTCATTATTCCGTAATGCGCTGGCATTTGTGCTCCAGGAGTTCTTTGCGGAATTCTCTTCTCACTCTCCCCATAGGTTCGTTTTTTAAAAAGGTACACTTAACGAAAATATGCTGTCTAACACTTAATTCAGGACCGATGAAACGCACTAAATCGACCAGTTACTGCTACATAAGAAGCACTAGCAGAAGTACCCGTTCTTCGTACGGGTTATCAGAAACTGGCTTTAGTTACTCATAGTATCGGTGTCACTGACTTCATTAGATATTTATATCACTGGTGTATTTACTTAAGTACGTATAAATTATTTGTCATGTTTGGAATTATAGTGTATCTTCTTGTCCTTTTCTTCATGGGGGGCTCCAAATATTAGTTACTAATTAGCGTCGACCTCTAAGATCTTTTGCTACCATGTTTTTCCATCATTCACACCTAGATATATCTGCTCCCTTCACAAAGCTACAGGTTTAGTGTAAGTATACTTCCGCTTGATAGTAACACAAATATAAATATTATTGAATGTATTTGTTTGATCCGACATTTCGTAACTGTTACAAATGATCAAGGAAATATGCGATGCATAAAAAAGTACTCTAATTATCGAGAATTATAATTCCAAGGGCTTGTTACTCATGTCGCACATCATATAGTGAATCTGAGTATAAATGTTGAGAAATTTATTCAAGTCATGGGCGCACCATCTTAACCATTGTGTACAGTATATAGGTTGTTTTCATGGTTACAATGACCGTAAAAGTGGACCAAAATATCGACACTAATAACATCAGTGATCCTACTACTCCATGATTTTCTAGAAAATAGTTTAAACTATAGGTAACAGACTCCGCAAAATGCTGAAACGTAAGCCAGTACGTAAAAAAGGAGGCCCGTCGGCAACCGCTGGTCGCTGTACTACGGAGATCTCCGGGGCTATTATTTTTATAATTCACTCCCTTTCTGTCCCCTCCCAAAGGAGTGCTACGAGCGTTTAACACAACAGTTTATTTTTTCCAGATAGTAAGTCATATGTGTATCAATTTTGGTTGTCAGCTATGCCCAAACGTACATGCATAATCTAGCTGCTGTAGAATCCTGGAGCTGACGTTGCCATGGTTACGGCTTTTCGTTTCTTTATCCAATTCCTAGAGCAGGGGTAAGGAAAAGTTTCTGCCACAAGGACACGAGGATTGGTCGCAAAAAGATGGGTTGATCAAGTAAGAGAGATCATGGATTAACCATGGAGAATTACTATCCGGAAAACGCAAGTACGTACAGAATGGTATGAGCTTATAAAAGAAACAACCAAGTCCTTGGGTCACGATACTCAGTCATGAGTGGAACGACTGGAGAGAGAGAGAGAGAGAGCAGGTTTTCAGGCCAGAAAGGTTTACCGAGTTTTGCGTCAAAGGGCTTGTACGACAAATTCGATTTCGCCTATATCAGCCTATTATCTTAATATTCATATATCTCCCCACGTCGCCCCCCCCGCCCGAATTGTTTTGAAAGTAAAATACAGCCCATGTTACTCACTGGCAATGTTGCTTTCTATAGGTGAAGTAATTTTTTAAATCGGTTCAGTAGTTTTTGAGTCTATCCGTTACAAACAAATATACAGAATTTTCCTCTTTATAATATTAGTATAGAAGTATACATTACATCCCTACACATACAGTTGCCGTGAAGAAGGGCATCCAGCCGTAAAACAGGGTCAAATCCAAATGTGCGACACAGTTCGCACCCGCAACCCCACATGTGTGGGTAAAGCGATAGAAGAAGAAGATACTCATTTTTAAAATTCACCCAATTTTTTATTCTTTTCACCCCCTTAGGTGGATTTTCCAGAAAGAGTGTGTTCATTTTTAAAGGATATTCCAAGTACCAGTTTTAAAGTCTGTAACATCTTCATTTTTGAGATATATGTATCCTCATATAAATAATTCAACTTCCTCACTTCTCTTTACCCCCCCCCCCCCCAACCCTCCTTAAGTGGATTTTCTGAAAACGAATATTTGTGTTCTTTTATTTTTAAAGAGGATTCCAATTATCAATTTTCATGTCTGTAACATGTTCTGTTTTGGTGATATATTGTAGATAAATTCGCTGCTATAGAATCCTGGAGGAGACGTTGTCGTGGTTACGGCAGTTCATTACTTTATCCGATTACTATAGCAGAAGTAGTGTGGTGCCAATATCTCCGTAACGGTTGGTTTTAGGGCCTCAAAACATGGTTTTCGGGCACGTAGGGCTTACCGAGTTTTGTTCTTTGCGTCAAGAGGATTAAATTGAGCTTTGTCTCGTACTTATACGACAAATTCGATATTTTGCCTGTAATAGTCTATTGTTTTTATACCTCCCCCCCGTGCCCCCCACCTCGAATTGTTTTTAAAATAAAATACAGCCCATGTTACTCACTGGCAATGTATATTTCTATTGGTAAAGTATTTTTTTAAAATCGGTTCAGTAGTTTTTGTCTCTATTCGTTACAAACAAACATACAAATTTTTCCTCTTTATAATATTAGTATAGATTCACGCTGTACGGGAGCTATTACATAGGCTGAGATCTTGAAATCACTGGGAGAGCTGTATGAGACCGTGTCGTCTCAAAATAGCCCAGTCTCTAAACATCCGAGTCCCAAAATATCCGAATTCCAGAGGACGGTTTTTCGGTCCTGTTTGCTACATGGGCGGCAGGTCTCAAAATATCCGAGTTTCCAATGAAGCCACTGTTTCAAAACATCCTGCATGTATACAGTATTTTTATAATAAAACAAATGAACATAAAAAGGTCCGTCTATGTTCATTGTTTAGTACCACACAGAACTGCGTACCCTCTTCTGAAAATAGTACCTCAATCTTGAGATGGGCCTGCCGTATAGTCCCGAACAAATATATACGACGGGGGGTCAGTAGACGCGTGGATTCCATGAATCCGCATAAAGTTAAGCCTAGTCCCGTTCTTTTAAAGCAGCTACGGTTTTATCACATATGCACAATTACGGTGTTTTACAATTTTTTACTATGAAATATTTTGTTTTCATCAGAATGTTGAAACCGATTTCAGTCCATTTTGATGACGTCAGAGATTATTCTGAAAAACATTCGATATCTCCAGTTTCCTGGTATTTAGCTGAGGCAATCTTCATTCCTTCATCTAAAATACAATACACCTTCCTTCCCTTCCAACAATCGAGATTAATATCCATCCTGGCTATTTGAACATCAAATGTTCAAACATCGTTCTTCAAACAAGATACAAACTACTTGAAGTGGGGATGAGGTCTATTTTATCAAAAGGCTGAAGTTAGAATTCTATCATTCAACGACATTAGTTGTTCGGTGTCTTTTGCATGAAAGTTCCATAGCTCAAGTGGTATTTGTAGATTGTCATCAAATGGTCGTCGATTTGGTTGGAACAGTCTTACAAATAACATGAATAATATTTTTAAAAGTCACCCACAACTTAGGGAAGTAAGCTTATAGGCACCCAGCTAGTATAATTAAGGAAATGTTTGTTTCTGAAATCCCTGTTTCCTACGAAGCTACCCACACTTCTCTGATATTTTGAGACTGAATAGCTCGTATACTTCGGCTACATATATCTCGCGAAAAATTTGGATACTATTTCATGTCAATATCATGTTCGAATGTTTTGACTCTGCACCTACGGGTCATGAAGATATTGCATCATGCACTCGCCATGACACTCCACAGGGAATAAGTGGTAGCTCAACTAAGGCTCGCGCTGTACCTTACAAGGCTTATTATAGTAACCTATTTCATTACCAGTTAACTATGAAGGTTTGCGGCCGTGTGGTGTCTACCTAACTGAATGTAAACTATGAACAAACGGGGTGAAATATTACACAGTATTGTCTGACCACTCTAAGGACCTCAAACCAAGAAAACCATCAATTCTCACCGATGCCCAATTGTCACCATAAATTAATTACATTGCTTGTAGTAATCTACCCTTAATTCGCAAATTCACCAGTACGGCGAACATCTTTACCCGCGGTACTCTCTAATGTGCCTTCTCTAGATCTACGAAACATGAATATGACTGTCTAATCCTCTCTTAGCATATGTAAATTTTCTGGCGCATACTGAAAATCTCATCCCTCAGCCCCTCTTTGCTCTGAAACCACACTGGATTTCACCCTACCTACTCTGAACCACTAGTCGCTACCTCTCTTCCATACTCGCGGTGAACACTTTGTTCGGGGTACTGATCAACGAAGTACCTCGATAGTAATTGCAATCCTTCCTTTCATCCTATCAGAAGTTGCTTACTAGCATTCTATGCTGACTTAAATATCTACTTCAGATAACTGTAGTGTTTATTGAAGCAAATAGTGTAGTTCTATTTAAGAAACATCTTCACGTTGTCATGGGCTTCCTATAATCGCTACTAAAATTAAGAATTAATTATTGATGTACCCTTCCTTCTGCGAATGTGCATGGTGTCTCCACAATCATCGTATTTTCAGCTGTCTTATTTCGTTTCACATTTATTATATGTAACACATTAAACATACTGTTTAATCCTTTTCACGTTGATCTCCCTCTGTTTACTCACCATTGTTCTTCGGGATACCTCATCTGTTCGCCTGTGGGCCCACCACCGAAACTGTTTCACACATGGGAGTCATCCATAATATAGACTTTGTCATCTCATTGTACATTATCTCCTATCATTGTACCACCTGTTTGTTCCAGTAAACAGTAAAATCTGAAATTATACTATTTTAATATCAGTTGAAAGGTAGCAGGGCTGTGGTAACATACGGTATTCAAATTTTATAGTTGCATAGTATGATACGACTTCTGTGTTTACCATGTGCAACACAAACTGAAATTCTTCAAATGGAACCCAATTTTTGTTGACGGTAGTGTACCGTACCCAAGGGTAAATACCCTCTAGGACGATACCTCCATTCCTGTATGAACATCCGACTAACTCAGGGTTGGGAAGAGAGTGGGTTGGTTGTCGGTTGGGTCAGGATAAAAGTCGAAGTTCTACTCTAAATATAAGTAAATGACAGGAAAATGGAGGTATAACACGAATGAGAAACAATCATATGGGGTAAGATGAATTTATTTATAAATATCCCCAAATCATTCTACTTGAAAAATAAATAAAATCAAATAATAAAGTAGCATTATAAAATTTCAAAATAAAAGAAATATCTGATCATTTACAACGTTAATTATTTAAAGAAACAAAATTGAAATAAAGTATCAAGCACAACATTGAATACTTGTATACTTTCAAACTGATCTTCTTCTTATATGTCCATAGTTCATGGGATATAATAATACGTGTACGCATACACTGCAATGTAGTTATTACGCATGGAGTCACACTCTAACTCATCACAACGATAGTGTTATGAATTTAATTTAAATCGAGAGTTGCCAAGAATTCTAACGTTAAAGAAAATGACAATAAAAAGAAAAGTTACGATGAAAAAGAAAAACTAAGACGCTGTGGGACGTGATATGAACTATGCAAAATACTAGTGGCATTTCCTACGCTATATTCACAACAAATCAAATAAGCGACACTAAACACATCTATTTACATCGGATAAAGAGAAAACGTCTTACGTGCTACACAGATTCTACGTGAATCGCGGTTTACCACAAAGGATCTAGTCAGAACTAGATTGACCATCAATAAAATTCAGCACTCGGGCTGTTTCCCAATTAAAACAACGGCACAAGGTATTCAAACAACGAGAAACAATATACAACATCATCCTGAAAGGGAAAAACATATACATAGCCACTAATATCATGTAGAAAGCAATGGGCAACATTGCCTCCTTCTGCTGCATTTGAGCGCTCAACAGCGCGATCATCCGTCATGTATTTCCGGGTAGGCTGCGAGCTGAAAAGAAGTGTTGAACTCAACACTACTAAAGTATGGATTCTGTCTCCCTAGATTGTCACAAGGAAATGCCATCTCATTCGCGCCGTTTAATAAAAACACGGCCAATATATCAACTTGCAATGAGATAACGTCTTTCGTCGGCTATACGGAAAGTCAGGTATAATAATTCTTTCCTGGCATGCTTTTACCATTTAACACACATCAGACTCATTAGTCTGGAATTAATTCCGTCAATTCTGATAACAATATACTCTCAGAAGACAATTCGCAGGTACATATCCACTGCACATTATTCTCTCACATACCAGGCATTCAATCGGCCTGCATAAACACTTTATCATTCCGCATGCAATCTTATTTCTCATATCTCTTATGAATCACATTGGCCTTCTACGTTATGAGATCCGGTTCGTTTCCTGTACAAATCATTGGGCAAAAACAGATTCCAACCTAAATTCGAAGATCCTACTCTTTTGACGATGTTATGCAGGTCCTTCGAACAGCTTCTGAAATACCATGCATCATGCAATTAGCTATACCTGTCTCCCTGAATAACCAAAATAAAATGACGTAGTAAGTATATAACTTTAATCTTGGATGAATTTGTCAATCTAATCCTCCTAGCATTTATATATAAGGAAAACTCGGAATATTCTAAGTAAACATGCATAACTGAACAACAAACTAATCCTAACAAATCCCTCATTATCCCAACTATCTATTCATAAATCAGAATGAAAAAGAAAAGTACATGCATTATTCTCTTATCCGTATATACAACAAAATAAAAATGAATCAAACACATGCCGTCAGGCTTACTTTACATGAAATAAAAACCCTATCTAAACTGCCCTAGTACTTTAGCATAATTCATATAACATTCCATAATTAACACAAGCATCTTATCTTAAATTTATGGCGACTCCCGGGATACATTGTAGCTGCACACATCCCTGCTGTATATAGGGATCTACTCCATGTCTATCACAGCTTCAACACGTGGAAATGCACTTCCTTCTTCCATAAGCGAAGCCATCTTCTTGCTGTAAAGTTATTTACACTGTAACACAGAAAGCTTAGGATGAATATCTTTTCACCGCTCAATGCTACACGTGCCGACCAACCCTTGGTGACGTAATGATCCAAACACACTGACACATTAATAATGCAAACTTCAACTTTGAGGGTATATACACAGTTTTGAGAGCGGTACGCGGTACGCTACGATAGTTCCTCGCGAAATACGACCGATATGAAAATGAGAAACAATGACACGTCTCTCCTGCACTTGCTCCACTGCGGCTAATTATCACCGTCTATGTTGATTTTATGAAATAATGTAATTTGCAATTTACTCTGGAACAGTTATATCTTCCAGCTGCACGACTGAAACACTTGTTTAAAATCATATACTGTTACTGGTATAACACTTCAATATCCGCGATCACAATACGCTGTCCAAGCAGCCCGATCAGAATACACTTCCACACTCTCCAATCTATCCAGTCAGAATGACGCTCTCCAGAGCTCGGGTACTGAGGAAGCTTCGGTAACGCCGTTTCAACTCTGGGGTTCCCGGTTGTCTAAACAAACCACCAATCAGAAAGCTTGCTATGTATGATGACACAATATTAATTATAATACATTTATGAAAAACAGTTCCAACGATAGCTAATCTTTTCCTCTAATTATAATATCGTATTTCTAATTGTATTTCACTTCTAGACCTGTGGAAATCTGATGAATGACAGAAATTAACACAAGCAACTGTACACGTTGGTCAACCTGGGATTGAGACTTGGAGCGATGTAGACTCCATACTTGCCAAATCCTCACGTTCTTATTGGCTGAATATAATGCTTAGTCATCATCCAGTACACGTGCCGAACCTTGCCAACGCTTGGTTACGCTAAACTATTCTCACGGTCACAAGGAAGTGTTAGGCAATGTCCAGCGACTTGATGTCTCCATCGACATCCGGTCTCAGCTATCTTGGGATTCAATACTCTACCATTTATGACTGTAACTTATATGAATAAAATTTATATATTTTGTCAAATAATACTCTAAATATTTCATATGGGCCGGCAGGATACGGCTCAGTAGTATTCATATGCGGTATCCCTTGTCAGTTTTGAGATGATCAACAGGTCTGTCAAGATGAGAGCTTGGATTTGTGACCATGGGTAGCCCAGCTGTGTCTGGTATTCTTTCCCTTTTGTGAGGCTCCTCTCTTTCACCTTTAATATCGCCTCCGTTGATCAACTCTTGCTCATTTCCGACCCTGGTGGTAATAAGTTTGCGTGTTCAGGTGAGTATTTTATTTTCATGTCCCTCACGACTCTTCCCTTTCTTTCGCTGGTGTCTTCAGTTTTCGAGGAGTCGGACCTCTTTCAAAGTTGCTCTTACACGTGTTAAGATAGTAGGCTTGCGGCTTCGCAGTTGTACTTCCTCTTAAAACAATCATCACCGCCACGATCCCAGTTGCTGGAAACAGGTCCGGTACTGAGCAACAGTTGTGAGCTGCACTGAGTGCGCTGTGCATTTCAGATACTGGACCATCCTCGTTATAACTCTGGCCGGTCACTAAGTGATCTCCATCTTGTTGGACACATGAAAAAACACCTGATTGGATGCTGGTTCGCCTATAAGTCTTAACTTCATGTGCTCGAGACTGATATCCATTGATCCAGGAGAATGTCTTGGTACACGAATGGAACGAATGCTGAGAACCTATATAAAACAATTGGTTATAAGTTCATGTATAAATGTACGCAATGTAAAGTGTTGTTAAATTATTATTATTATTATTATTATTATTATTATTATTATTATTATTATTATTATTATTATTATTATTATTATTATTATTATTATTATTATTATTATTATTATTATTATTATTATTATTATTACGATATTTGGCAAATAATCTGAGTGTTTTGCACTTGAACGTTATTTTCAAGCACTGTAATCCGAAAGCTGATCTTTCCTGGTGACAAAATATTGCAGTCAGTAAGTCTGGCTTCTCTGACTGGCACATGAGTTTCGAGTTGTGTTACGTAACATAGGAGACAGTGAATTGTTATACCTTACTCCTTAATCGTAATGATTTGAGGTATTAATTCGCTTTTGATCTTCAGTATATATTTCCATTACTTTTCATTGGTAAGATTACCTGTAGGCTTAATAGAAAGTTTCAAACACGTCTAATTTAATGTCACATTTCTTTTGTTTCAGGTGAGTCAAAATGCCAATCATTACAGTAATAAGTTTTATTTCAGAGGTAAGTACACTTGAAATCCTTAACCATTATCAAAATGCTCACTTTACCTTATGGGACAAAGATAGATATGTAAGCTTAAAACGCAATTTTACTTCCAGTCACTGAATGGCAAAAAACATCAACACAAATTTGGAAACAATATTCCCGTTGGATGTAGGTAATAAATAATCTTCATATTTGATATAGTAACAATTCCCTCTTAAATACACTGGCGGGAAAAGTATCCAAACACCAAGAAGGGGTTGTGCTAGATTAACGAACGTTGGTAGGCGTGTTTATACTTTTGAAAGATGGCGTAGATTCAGCTTGCTTGTTGTTTTAAGGGGCCTAACATCTAAGGTCATCGGCCCAGTGCGTAGATTCAATTTCATAGCAAATCGCATTAGCGTGGCGCCAGTAGCGGCCCCATGACATTCAGGTTTGCTTTGAATACAGGCTGTACTGTTAAATCTGTTAAATTGGCGGAGTAACTGTGAGTGGGTCAAAAATATCTTTACGAAGACAAAGAGAGAAGTATCAACAGCTCACTGCGGTTGAATGAGGCCGTATGATAGGGCTACGCGAAGGTGGTTCTCCCTTCCGCGTTATTGCAGAGAGATTTGGCAGTATTTTCTCCACTGCGCATGCATTCTGACAGCAGTGGTCACGATATGGTATGCTCGCAAGAAGACCGGGCTCCGGATGTCTCCGTGTCACCACCGAGAGGGAGGACCGTCGTATTCGGCCGCAAAAAATGTCAGAGATGAAAGTTTATATGAAATGTTCAATAATGCACCTTCGTTGACTTTATCAGTTGGTTATCCACGAAACAATACCGTTGTCTAAAATTCCTGATACTCCTTCAGTCATCCAAAATGAATCATCAACTTGTTGCCGATTGTAATAAATGACTGCAATTCTGTACTAATTCAACACCAGATTATTCAAACATTATGGAATGTACTTCAACTATTAATGTTACAAGCGCTGTATCACCCGTCGACTCTATGAAAAATCTTACCGTCACCTGAAAAAGAATCCACGCCAAGAAAGTGACAGATATTATCTTCATCCCATTGAACATCAGATCAGATCAGTAGCGTAAATGTAAATCACAAGATGACCGGCGTATAAAGCACAACATATCTTCAAGATGATAAATCTCAACGAGATCATTCGAAAGTAAAACAGTGTGGATTTGATCATCTGGATTATAACTGTGAGAATGTATTCAATACCAGGACGACAATGCCTGGTATCATGAAATATGCGTTGAGGGAAAAGGTATGAGATACTTTGCGTGTGGAAAATGTGTGTGATCCAAAAATTACTTTGCGTGATCACAATTGTGTGATCAAAGGCAGGCTCCTCCATTTCGTACAATTTTTACTGTAGGGGTTCATTTAAATACTGTTATTAAGAATGTGTGTCTTTGTTTAAGTTGGCTACTTCAGTGTCCGTGTGGAAGAATGTTTATAGTTCTGCAATTTAAATGTGAGTGCACGATTAATCAAATTTTTATCGAAAATATACCACCTTACCCTATGGCTGCGGCACAGCGGACTACGTCTACAGCAGCAATTCGAGCGGCGGTCAGCACCACATTGAACTGTTCGAAATCGGTTACTTGAAGGACAGCTCTGCGGCGTGCACTCCACTTACCCAAAACCACCACCGTTTGCGACTTCAGTGGTGTCAAGCGAGAGCTCATTGGAGGATGGAGTGGAGGTCCGTTACGTTTTCCGATGAAAAACGGCCCTGTCTTGGTGCCAGTGATGGCCGTCTGTTGGTTAGGAGAAGGCCAGGTGAGCGCGCGCATTTTACCTGTCTGCGGCGTCGACATACTGGAGCTACACCGGGAGTACTGGTCTGGGGAGCTAATTCCTATGACAGCAGGAGCACTCTCATGGTTATCCCACGTATCCTGACTGTAGATATGTACGTCCGTCTGGTGATTCGGCCTGTTGTGCTGCCATTCATGAACAGGTTCCCCGGGGGTGTTTTCCAACAGGATAACAGACTCCCCCACGCCGCTGTTGTAAGCCAACATGCTCTGTAGAATGTCGGCATGTTGCCTTGGCCTGCTCGATCCCCGATATGTCCCCAATAGAGCACGTATGGTACATCATTGCACGACAACTTCATCGTCATCCAAAACCGGCATTAAGTGTCCCTGTATTGACCAACCAAGTTCAACAGGTATGGAACTCCATCCCACAAGCTGACATCCGGCACCTATACGACACAATTCATACACGTTTGCATGCCTGCACTCAAAGGTTAGGCGATTGCACCAGTTATTACAGGACTAGCGTGGCACATTACTCATTACTGCAATGGCATTCCTCGCGCGGATGTTAACCTGTAGTTTTGTACCTTTATTCAATTTATGTTACCTTGACAAATGCATTGCCAAAATTTCCGTATTCTACATTTCCTATTCCATGGTGTTTGGGTATTTTTTCGTCAGTGCAGTTACAGGCATACTTATCTTGCGACACCTCATTTAGATGAGTCCAAAATACTAAGCTGTAGATGAATTGGAAGCAAAGGCGCATACTTTTGAGGTTCATCATAAGTCTTTTAAATCCAATATTTCATGCCTAAAGGTTAAAATCCTCTATTGGCCATATCAATGATGTTTTTATTTCGCAGAAATTATTCCATTCAGATCCTTCCAACAAAACGCAGACGTTTTATTTGTACAAAAGTTTTCAAATATTAAAACTAACAGTCTGATCCCATGAAAAGAGTAATCGATGGTGAGTATCAGAGCGTATTATTCTTGGTTGTGACTGCATTGTTGGCAATAAAGGTTTCACAAACACTTTGCATATTTCCATATGTATGTGTAACATACTTGACACATAAGCTTTCTGCGAAGTCGACAAACACGTAATGCATCAATTTTCACTTTACCTCTCGGATAATCATCTCACATCAAGAGCCATTTTTTAAAGTACTGGGTATTTTCTGTACACATTTGGTCATATATTCAAGGAAGTGTATCCGTTCCGTTGTCTAGCTACGCCGGTCTACTATTACCTGAGATACATTGTCGAATATCTAACCCATTTTGGAATATACCGTATATATTCACTACTGTACTCTACTTCGTTTGGAATATTAACAAAGCACAAAGAAGGTATTGTACATGACCTCTGGAACGTCTTGACATCCATACCCAGGTTTTATGCAATTCCCCATGCCATCTTATTCTGTGTTTCATCTCTACCTAATCGTCAATACATGTGACTACTTTAATCAGATTTTGAAATGAATATATTGACCCCCAATAGTTCCTACACTAGACACATTCTTCCTAAATGAACTGAATATTTACTGGGTTGCTCAAATTGCGTCCTCTCACTATATACTTTTAGTATTTAAATTTATCCACACTGTTTGTCTCTTCTCTATAAACACCTTAGAATAGCAGTGGATTGATCTTAGACTGAATCCGCCAACTTGAGACAAGAAACTCAGCTCTACCGATCTGTGTCACTCAGTCTGGTACATATGTTCATTAGGATCGTTTCCTAATCCGGAGGTTTTCCCTTCATAACATTTCACTGCATTCCACTTTGTTTCTAGATTTAGTTTTTCAGTCTGCATACCTTCTCCACGCCGGGGAGTAGGTACCACATCTTCAGATCTTCCAGAGCCTCAGATATAATATTAACTTAATAATTTGGATTCTTTCTTCTTGAGATGCTGTGCATTTTCTAGATTTTTTATTTCATTAACCGTCTGATCTACATAAAAGTTCATAAGAGGAGTTATAAGCTGCAACCTGGATGGTTGCTTCTATTTCGTATCACTCGATTCTTGTCACTGTAGTTGGAATCTTGTACCAACCAGTTAGAGACAAACCTCATTTCTCCATTCTTGATTCTAACATCGGTGAGCCTAAGCAAATAAATATTACTAAGCGCTCTCTCAAAATCTATCCACAAATGTCATACAAATGATCTCATCCTCTTTATTCAGCTTTTTCATTATATTATTTCTATCCATACGGTTCTTTAAGGTGTTTCTATCTTATTTCAGCTTCACTTAGCTAGAAATGAATTTCAATGTGAGCATTTGATATTTGTTTAACTAATTATTCTTCCAAAATTTCCTTTGACTTTCGTATATATGTCATTTCCCTTAATCATGCAATATTAAATACGTTACACATCTCTTCCAGTCATTCTCGCTTAATTGTCTATCACTTTCTGTTTCTTTCTTTCTGAAGTCACCTGTACTAAATTTTGCATTATTTTCCCCCATTATCCTACATCCAACGCTCAACAATCAGCTATCCGGGTAATAGGCTGAATGGCTAGCATACTGGTCTACGGTTCAGAGGGACCTGGATTCAAATCCCTGCTGCATTGATACAAGATCTTAATATTAGCTCGAGGACTGATTGATCGTGTTGTCCCCAACATCCCTGCAACTCATAAACCACACAAAACACTATCGTCCACCACAAAAACACCCACTTTCCTGTACACAGTAGATATAGCCCACCCACCTTAAAAGTGTGCCTTACAAGGCCTAGATTAGATTAAAGATAGCTACACGAAATTCAAATTAAAAATAATCCGTTTACCTATTGAATCCCATGTTTTCTTTCTTCCTTTCTCATTCCTTTGCACTTTCGACTCGTGATCTATTGCATTTCTTTTAACCTATTCAGCATGTGCTTGCGAAGCACATTCCAGAGACTGCTTGTTATCTTCCTTAACTTATCCATATCTCAGCTACTAGTTTCAATTCCTAAGGCCATTTCTTCCATTCCATTCATAATTGCATGTTCATTGAGTAGCGGTCGGAGTCCAAGGTTGCACCTGGGAAAATCTTGCTACTTAACGGCTGATATCTGAGTCCATTTTTCTTTCAATTATGCTTTCTAGGTGATATTTTCAAACTTTTCCATGTGTTATAAATGTATACAGCTACTTCCTATTGTTTTCTGAACCAAGTATTAGCACGACGTAATTAATAATCAGCACTGAATGTTACCAGCCAGCTTCTCCTTCCATTCTTTCGTCTAAATTCATATTTTTGTATTTCTTTAGCCGATCTTCCTTCGCCAACCAGGAACCATTCCCTTAGGCATCTAACCTTTTTGACTTCGATTCGCAGAATGCAGCATTCATCACCCTGATGATCACGTCTTATCCTGCAGTCCATAATGGATGACTATTTTAATCTCCGGCGTAGTTTATGCTAGAGGAAGTCAATCTCTCATCACAGCAAATTTTTAAACTGCATTTGAATGCTATATCAAATATTCTAATCCTCTCTCCCGATTTCTCCATTATTTGCCGAACTGGTAAGCTTTCAGGCTTGTAAAATTGTGGTTAATTTGCCGTGTTGATTATTCAGATAACAACCATCAATTAACATTGTTAACCACAGTAATTTTATCTCTTGATATACGTTGTTATTTATCAACTCCTGAACTTCTCCTACTTGATTGAGTGATAATTTTGTATTCATCTGATCCGATATCCTTCCATCCCCCGCTTATAATCACTACATACTTTCTCTGATGCTGTAACAAACCACAACGATTTAAACTTCTAAAATTGCACGTTTCGACTCGCGGAATATCAGCATTCACCCTTGTGGTCATAGATTCCGGGCTTTTCTATATTTTTCAATAGATTCTTCTTGCCTCTCATTGAACATAGGACATCAGAAAATTATCGTCATCTGGTCCTGATGATGACCGAACATTTTACTTCACTCCCTTTCCTTCTTCAAGAAGCTCAGTGTGGACAGATATTCGCCACAAGTGCCTGGGTCTCTCATTCTTCCTTTCCCACTGACAGTTTCAGTCCAAGGCCTTCGTCTCGTTGCCTTCATTTTCCTTCCTCAGAGTACGCCAAATAAATTTTCATTTGCGCCTCTTGATCTGTACGGACATCTCGATTTCTGATGCTATCAAATAGGGTACAGTACTATTCAAAGTTTCGTTTTAATTACTTTTTTTGTTTCGTTTGTTTTGTCAATGGTCGCGAATTAAGTGTCTTTCTTCGCTTCGGAATGTTTGCAGAATGTCACTTACATTAAAATCTGGAAGTTATAACTTAAATTTGTTTATTGCGAGACTGGATTCGCAATTGTTTATTGAATTGGAATTGCAAGTGGTTATTCAATATTCTCGATCATGCATTTTTCATTACCGTAATCCCTTATAATCCGGTTTAGAAAGAGTAATCGCTACATTCAATGATAATTTTTTGATTAATTGTTTTTTGGGAGGAGTGCATGCTACGGAGCTCAGTAAGTACGAATCTATATTCCCATTCGCTGTAATTAATAATTGTCCATGGTAAATACGCGGAAATGTTTGCTTAATTTTTTGAACGAAATTAATGTGCCTGTGCAGTATATTTGTGAAAGATTGAAAACCTACTCTCCAAACACATACATTTACTTTCAACTCCGGTAAACAGAATTTCATTTCATACGCTAAATAGAAAGGACCTATCTGTATTACTTTATAAACACTGAAGTCGTTAATTTAATCAAACGGAACTGTATACTGGATACTACAAAATGCAATTGAAATGATCATGCCAGAATGGTTTATTTTCACACATACGTAAACTCGACAAAGTGTAATATTGGTCTGGGAATATTTTATTGAAATTGTTAAAATGAACTGGAGAATAAAATTAATATCACAAATACAATTCTTTTGAAGATGATACATACCATCTCCTCTATTACGGGATTAGCGTTGTCTTCCGTTAATATGATATTCAAACCTTCCTTATGCGTACCATAGACAGAAAAATTCTAGTCAATGAGTGGTTTCTGGCCCCTTATTCATCAGTTGCGTATATCACTTTTATTGTTGACATGTATTGTTTTGGCGTCGGTTCTACTCTGCGTAACTTTGATTAAATTGGTTTAGCGATGAGGAGGAGACAATTGAGGCGAAGATTGAGATCGGCCGGAATACTTCTCAAGAAGCTCGGAAAGCCATTGTAACGTTATATTAATCCTTATGAGCCCCGAATAGAAGAGTAATAGAAGAGTGATTCACGTCATGCGGAACTTCTCTGGCCATAATTTATCATCGAATTTCATGTACTGTGAGACTGAGCCTTCTTCTGAAATGAATTTCTCGATCTGACGTATGTTTAACATATTTGATGTCATGTAGATGGTAGGAGAAATTAGCACTTGTTATTTGGCCCTCCCACAGGACCTTTCTGATTCCATAGGCAGCCATCATCCTGAAAGAGTGACTCTTAAGCCGAAGTTTGGCTACTTGTCCAATAGTGTTGGACCAGAATAGGTTTTTGGCAGTGGAGGGGAAAATGCAAATTATCAACTCTTGGGAACTATTAATGTTCAGACGTCCGGCTCATTGGCTAAATGATTAACGTGCTTGCCTTTGGTCCGAAAGGTCCCAGGTTCTATTTCCGGCCGGGTCGGGGACTTTAACCTTCATTGGTTAATACCGATAGTTCGGGAGCTGGGTATGTGTGTCATCTTCAGCATTAGAGGTCATTATGCATAGGGTCTCATTCTCACAGACGCTCAGGTCGCGTGTCAGGCGTCAACTAGGAAGACCTGTACCAGACCTCTCCGGAAGCCATATGCCATTATTATTATTATTATTATTATTATTATTATTATTATTATTATTATTATTATTATTATTATTATTATTGTACCGGGCGGTACACCTCTACACCGTTTATTTAAAAGTTGCGCCAATTGAAACTCCTCTTCTGGAGGAAGGTTGAACTTTATCTACTCTATTAATTCTCTACTTTCTCAGAAGATGTCACCACGTGGAAAATTTTGAGTTTTTGAACTGTGTCACTTTTGATGTGTTTTTGTTTAGCTTGAAGTAAGAAGTGTGAACTTTCTCTTCTAGAGGACACTACTGAAGATCAACAATAGTGCAACCTAGTGCGGAGTCAAAGAACTATTTTGTTGAAGAAATTTTTATTTCAAATGTTTGTTCTTTGCTAAATTTCTTTCTGTTATTGTTTAAGTTGGCTGTATACCCCTCTCTTTCCCCTTGTTTTGCATGTAGCCAATCCCGAATTTCTTAAATTAATTTCTATCCAATCAGATGTATCTTCCCCCAACTTGAATCGATTGCGGGGTCCTAGCCAATAAATAATTGTGGGCGGGTGTTTTCATTCCCCTAACGCCTAGAACCTTCCACGAGAGGTTATAAACTGCTGATTTTTGGGTCTCCGTGCCACTTCTGTTCCATCTTTCAGTGTATTAAGTACATCGCAGGAGGCGGGTAGCGCCTCTTTCTTCTGCAGCGGTCAACAATAAGGTAATGGCCGATTAATAAATTCTTTCTTTTCTTGCTCAGCAGTTTAACTCTCGGGGCGGGTGCGAAGCGTTCTACCATGTAACCTTTTCCTAAAATGTAACTACTCTTTTCTTCGATTCTCTTGTAAAGCTACATTCTGGGATAGAGAGTGCTAACCCTCTCGAGCTCCCACTCATATTGTTTTGAGGTGAACTTATTTTTCTCAACCTATTCTTCGATAATGTAAAACAAATTGTTCTCTTCTTAAGTCACCTCTTTAGTATGGGATTAGCCCTTGTATTAACGGCCTAGCGCCAAGTAGGTCTTAATCAAAGTGTATTAGGAGTGCAAGTTCGCCTCCTCTCAAATTGTTTTAGAGGTCATTTAATTAACCTTCTTGTCATTTAATAGACCTCAGTAGGTTGGGTATTTTACCCCTGTGTATATGTCCTTTGAGGACAGCTTAAAGGTGGAGTTTGGTGTGGCCTGGGAGAGGCTTAAAATTGAGAGCGAGTGGCTCTTTTGAAAATGGTATATTGTATGCCTCGAGGAGGCTTTTCAGTGTAATTTGGAGCAAGGGCTCCTAGGTATGAATGGGGTTTTCTGCCCCTCTGTTAAAATTGTGTTTGGGGTAAAACTGAGCTGATTGCCCAAGAATTATGTTTCTGACTTTTGAAGCCCCAAATGGGGTACCTATGTAAATGTATTTTTCAATTGTGTTTCGGCTACTAAGTACCTGTTCTATTTGTTGTTACCTAATTTTGAAAAGAAAATATAACCTTGTTAAATTTTACGTTAACTTTGATTCCGTAGTTTGAGACCCATTCACGCCCGCACCTTCTTACACCTCTACCTACCATCAAAACGCGGTAACAAGTGGTAGCAGAGCGTGGTTGAATGGGTCTCAATTTAGCCCCTTTTGACGGCTAAACACTGTTTTGATCCGAACTCTAACCATTTTCTCAGTTGCTGGAAATTTTTTATTGAGGTTGTTCTAAATTTTTCCGTCATCATGCCCGGCCCTCGCGATGTTCTCCTCCTTAACTATTTGCGCAAAGAGGAGTTGATCTACGAATTAACTATTAGAAACGTGCAATCTGGAGGCACGGTTGCTATCGACACTAACAAACTTAGAGAGTCCCTTGATTTGCCCATTTCCATCCCCAATTTGGGAGAGAAAGAAATTGATGACTCTCTTACCAAGATCGTCGAGAATATTTCTGGGCTAGCATCTGTACTTAATTTTTTTGATGAAAATGATCCGTCTCCTAATCAAATTAAGCGTGTGCAAGGCAGACTATATCACTTTTCAAATAGAGTTAATGATCTGTTGTCTCTAAAGGTGAATGACGTTCAGAGGAAGGAAGCTAATACGCTCCTTGAAACTATTTCTGAATTGTCTAGTAAAGTCACTCAATTGTTAACTGGGGAAGTCCCTCCCAAATCTGATCAGCCCACCATAGTGAATGCAGGTAGTGAGGAAGCGCCTCCCAAGGGAGAAGTCAATAGGATAACCGTTGCTGCTCAAACTATCCCGGCCCCATTGGACACCGAATCTGAACGCCGTGCATCGTTGAGTAACATCCGTTCTGAATTAACTTCCTTACCATTGAAACCTTTACCTACTATGTCACCCGGGTTTAGCAGCTTGCCTCATCCATTGGCAATGTTGCTCAGAGGTATTTCTAAGTTTTCTGTTAACACCACCAGTGATGTAATTTCATTTTTAAGATTTCTAGTTGAATTTCAGGATCACGCCCTTGTGTTTTCTCTTTCCCCTTGTCAAATTTTGCAAATTATCTATCCTTATGCTATTGGTGTTCTCTCAGATAAAATAGTAAGAGCTATTGCTGAACAGTCATCTATTGAAGATTTTCACGCACACTTGCTTGCAAATTTCATTCCTGCCCGCGCGAGGTCATCTCTGATTCAGAAATACTATTATCGGGTACAGCGCTTGGATGAAAACTTGGCTGATTTCATACAGGACATTAAGTTTTATACTAGGGTGTTTGCTCTCCACTTCCCTGAGGATCAGATCGTGCAAGCTATTGTTGAAGGGATCTCCCCACCCTACAGGTCATATTTGTGTTTCGCGGCATGCCCGCAAACTTTCTCGGAACTTGAAGCATTGGCCGTCTCAGCGGAAGGAGTTAGATACGCCGATTCCTTGCGTGTTGCGAAAGAACCCCCGCCTTCCTTTAGTAACACTCGGCCTCCACCTCGCCGATCAGTCACCCCTCGTAAATGTTATGCTTGCGGGTCGCCTGACCATCTGCGCAATAAGTGTCCTCTGATCAAGTCTAGTAGGGCAAATAATGGAGCTGGTTCATCACAGGGCTGTTTTAAATGTGGGGCTTTCTCACATATCTCCAAGAATTGTCCCAATTCGAATAGCACCCCCTCCTGCTCAACTTCTGGGGTAACTTCCAACAACAGTCAAAAGTGACTAGTGGCTTCGGCTGAGTCAACTAATCCATCTTCCCAAGGCTCAGCCCCTGGCAAAAAGGTCGAGAATTCAGGGAACGATAAGTCTTCGAATACATCTTTTGAATGCCCCAAAGAGTGTCTTAGGATTGCGGCGGATATCCCCGCACCTGTTCCTTTTCTTAAGATTGAGATAAATAACGAACCTATAACAGCTCTATTAGATTCAGGTAGTGTTTGTTCCATTATTTCGGCTGAATGGTACTCCAAATTGAAATCTGTTTGTAAACTACCTGTCTATGACTCTTCTCCTGTTAAATATGTTTCGGCTAATACATCTCCATTAGAAATTCTAGGTTCTTTACTGGTCAAAATTCGTATTTTTAAGTTTACATGGAAATCAAACTGTTTGTGGCTAAGCACTTGTCTTGCCCCATCATACTGGGAGCGGACTTTATTTCTCACACTGGTCTTGTGCTCGATCTCCAGTCTAGGTCGTGCACATTCAAATTTGCTTCTAGTTGTAAAATCCCACTATTAACGTGTAATTCTGTGTCATGTTTCTCTATTTCGCCTACCCAGGATGAGATGTTGTTAGACCTTAGACATCTACCTGAGGAGCAGGCTAATAGTATTCGTAAATTATGTCAGTCATTTCCAGAGGTATTCACTGATACTCTTGGTGTTACTGATCTTATTGAATACAAAATTGAGGTCACGGATTCGATTCCTGTCCGTTTTCCACCTTATAGGCTATCTCCACCTAAAATGAAGGCTCTGAAAGAAATCATCGATCAGATGTTGAAGGATGGTATTATTAGGCCCTCTAATAGGCCCTCGCCTATTTTTCTAGTCCCGAAACCCCAAGGAGGCTTCAGGCCTGTCATTGATTACAGGGCTCTCAATCGGAAGGTGGTGTTGCAATCTGTGCCCCTTCCTGACCTTCATTCTTGTTTTTCATGGTTTCGTAAGGCCAAGTTCTTCACTATCTTGGACTTGAATCAGGCCTATAATCAAATTCCCCTTGCCGAAGAGTCTAAACACCTTACAGCGTTTGCCACGGACTGGAATTTATACGAATACAACCGCGTGCCTTTCGGGCTCCCCACGGGGGCAGCTGTGCTCACTAGGCTACTAGATAGGGTCTTCTCCGACATCAAATTTGAATACTTATATCACTACTTGGATGATGTCGTCGTGTTTTCGGAGACCTTCGAAGAACATCTAGATCATCTGCGAGAAGTTCTGAATCGCCTTCGTAAGGCTGGGTTAACTGTTAAGTTGTCCAAGGTTGCCTTTGCTAAGCCCTCTATGTCTTTCCTAGGGCATATTGTGTCACCTGATGGTGTAGCAGTCGATCATTCTAGAACACAGGCCATCCGTGATTTTAAACCTCCCAAGGACATTAAAGGCATCGCCAGGTTTATTGGTATGGTGAATTTCTTCAGAAAGTTCATTCCTAACTTTGCTAATAGAGCGGCGCCCTTAAACCTTCTTCGTAGGAAAGGCATCAAATTCGAGTGGGGACCTTCTCAACAAGCCGCTTTTGAAGATCTGAAATTAGCTCTCTGTAATGCCCCTGTCCTTGCTATGCCTGATTTCTCAAAGAAATTCATCGTCCAAACGGACGCGTCGTCGTCAGCTGTAGCTGCAGTCCTTCTTCAAGAGACTGAACTAGGGAGGCGACCCATCGCCTATGCATCTAGGACTTTGTCGGCTCAAGAAGCCAAGTATTCCATCTATGAGCTCGAAGGTTTGGCAGTCTTATTCGCCTTAGAGAAGTTCCGTCTCTATCTGGAACATGTCAAATTCGACCTGGAAACAGATAATCAAGCCTTAAGCTGGGTCTTAGGTAGGCCGCGTCATACTGGTCGTATAGCCCGTTGGGCCATTCGTATTTCTGCCTTCCAATTCGATGTCAGGCATATCAGAGGTACTAAAAATGTTGTTGCGGATGGACTCAGCCGTATGTTTTCAAACGAGGTCGAGACCCACGAACCGGTCGACAGTTCATCACCTTCCGAGTCCATACTATCCGAGGTTAATGCCATCCTAACAGATGCTCCCATGCTTTTTAGAGATATTGAGAAATACCAACGTGAAGATCCGACGCTGGCTCCGATAATGGAAACCCTTTCTTCTGGGGAACAGGTTGTCCCTTATGTTCTGAGGAATGGTGTTCTATGTTGCCCATCGAGGTATGATAAGATGATGAAAGTTGTCGTTCCAGCCGTTCTGGTACCTATGATCTTCAAGTATTATCATGAGACCCCATTAGGAGGGCATCTTGGAATCTTTAAAACCCGTGAAAAGATTCGTGAAATGTTCATCTGGAAAGGTATGGACGGTGAAATCCGTGAACTTGTAAAAGCTTGTAAATCATGTTTGCTGAGTAAACCCACCATGTCCACCAAGGTAGGCCTTTTGTCTTCGCATCAAGCGTCGCGCCCCATGGAACGCCTGTATATTGATTATGTAGGACCCTTCCCCCAGTCAAAGGGTAATGCCTACAAGTTCATCTTTGTATGTGTAGATGGTTTTACCAGATTTTCTTGGTTATTTCCGACTAAGCTGGCTACCGCTCAGTCCACCATTACCTGTCTAAATTCCATTTTTGCTTCTTTTGGTCCGTGCCAATATATTGTATCTGATAATGCTAAGGCGTTCACATCAAATCTTTTTCGTAAATTCTGTTTTGACTTGTCCATCTCTCATGTAACTACTTCTGCTTATTACCCTCAACCATCTCTGGCTGAACGGGTTAACCGTAATCTCAGGTCTGCACTTATTGCCTATCATCATGAAGATCATTCCAGGTGGGACACGTCCCTGCATTGGATAGCGTTTGCTTTGAATTCGGCGGTTCATGAATCTCACAAGTTTACTCCAGCTTCTTTGATGTTCAAGTTTGTTCCCAACTCGCCGCTCTCTAACCTCTGGTCTCTGAATGACATTCTACCCGAGACAATAGATCCGGATAACATTAAAGATCTTTGGAAGAAGGCTAAAGCCAATCTTAAAGTGTCTCATGAAAAGGTTAGGGAAAGGTATGATCGTGGACGGAGATTCACCCCTTTGAAGGTAGGTGACCAGGTTATGGTCAAAAATTTTGTTCCCGCGGGCAAGCTTGCCCCCAGATTCCATGGGCCATGCATCATTCTCGATTTTCTCACACCGGTTACATTGTTAGTAAGCAATCCAGCCACCGAGAGGATATTTAGGGTTCACCTGTCCCAGGTGAAACCGGTGTAAATTTTGTGTGAACTTGCTTCATATAATTTGATAGGAATATGATGGTTATATTTTTTTTTGAGTTCCACTTTTAAGGCATTCTGCTCCTTCTATTTTATTTTATATGTAAGCATTTCTGTAAACCTCCCCCGATTGTTAAACTGCCATCCTGTCCTTGTCACGGCCATTACCACGCTCCCGTCTCCTGCTCCACTAAATACAGTGGCTGGCTTAGATGAAATGCCATGGATATCGCCACGCCGCTGGCCCCTCAATCTACATGCCTGTGCCCTCAAAAAAAAAAGATGATGGTCCAACACAATTTTGCCGCCGAGCTTTTATGTTTCAGTGCCCCCGCAGCCGCGCAGCGCCGTGCAGCAACTGGGGAGGGGGATGGGCCCCCTCCTCTCCAGCGAGGACGACATGTGTACGGCGAGCCGGAGCTCTCCTCCCGGCCAAGGCTGATGTGCGGCGCACGACCTGCTACTGGCCCGCAGCCTGTATATGTTCACCGCGGGCGCGGCGTATTTCAACACCTCTGCTCCCCTCATAGTGCGGGCGAGCGGTATCTCAGGGTACTTGAGGGGTCCGAGCGGCCTCATTTCGACGCAAGCTGCAACGGCCGGTCTGGCCATCCAACTTAATCTACATCAACTACATGGACAGTCACCATAAGCAATAATTACACTTGGGAATTCAACAACAATATTTGGTGGACATTGCAAAATTTTCTTCACTTTTAAGTAGTAAAAGTTTATCTTCAGAAATTCAAATTCTACAAACATAAAGACTTTCATTCACCTGCAACAACAACATTTTGAAACTGAATTAAGAAATCTTGTAAATGCTCCTGCTATCTATCTTCATATCAACATCATTACTTGGACTTTGTTTCAAACTGATCTCATGCGTCACCCCTGGAGGAACTTTTGGGGGGGGAGGTCTGTACCGGGCGGTACACCTCTAAACCGTTTATTTAAAAGTTGCGCCAGTTGAAACTCCTCTTCTGGAGGAAGGTTGAACTTTATCTACTCTATTAATTCTCTACTTTCTCAGAAGATGTCACCACGTGGAAAATTTTGAGTTTTTGAACTGTGTCACTTTTGATGTGTTTTTGTTTAGCTTGAAGTAAGAAGTGTGAACTTTCTCTTCTAGAGGACACTACTGAAGATCAACAATAGTGCAACCTAGTGCGGAGTCAAAGAACTATTTTGTTGAAGAAATTTTTATTTCAAATGTTTGTTCTTTGCTAAATTTCTTTCTGTTATTGTTTAAGTTGGCTGTATACCCCTCTCTTTCCCCTTGTTTTGCATGTAGCCAATCCCGAATTTCTTAAATTAATTTCTATCCAATCAGATGTATCTTCCCCCAACTTGAATCGATTGCGGGGTCCTAGCCAATAAATAATTGTGGGCGGGTGTTTTCATTCCCCTAACGCCTAGAACCTTCCACGAGAGGTTATAAACTGCTGATTTTTGGGTCTCCGTGCCACTTCTGTTCCATCTTTCAGTGTATTAAGTACATCGCAGGAGGCGGGTAGCGCCTCTTTCTTCTGCAGCGGTCAACAATAAGGTAATGGCCGATTAATAAATTCTTTCTTTTCTTGCTCAGCAGTTTAACTCTCGGGGCGGGTGCGAAGCGTTCTACCATGTAACCTTTTCCTAAAATGTAACTACTCTTTTCTTCGATTCTCTTGTAAAACTACATTCTGGGATAGAGAGTGCTAACCCTCTCGAGCTCCCACTCATATTGTTTTGAGGTGAACTTATTTTTCTCAACCTATTCTTCGATAATGTAAAACAAATTGTTCTCTTCTTAAGTCACCTCTTTAGTATGGGATTAGCCCTTGTATTAACGGCCTAGCGCCAAGTAGGTCTTAATCAAAGTGTATTAGGAGTGCAAGTTCGCCTCCTCTCAAATTGTTTTAGAGGTCATTTAATTAACCTTCTTGTCATTTAATAGACCTCAGTAGGTTGGGTATTTTACCCCTGTGTATATGTCCTTTGAGGACAGCTTAAAGGTGGAGTTTGGTGTGGCCTGGGAGAGGCTTAAAATTGAGAGCGAGTGGCTCTTTTGAAAATGGTATATTGTATGCCTCGAGGAGGCTTTTCAGTGTAATTTGGAGCAAGGGCTCCTAGGTATGAATGGGGTTTTCTGCCCCTCTGTTAAAATTGTGTTTGGGGTAAAACTGAGCTGATTGCCCAAGAATTATGTTTCTGACTTTTGAAGCCCCAAATGGGGTACCTATGTAAATGTATTTTTCAATTGTGTTTCGGCTACTAAGTACCTGTTCTATTTGTTGTTACCTAATTTTGAAAAGAAAATATAACCTTGTTAAATTTTACGTTAACTTTGATTCCGTAGTTTGAGACCCATTCACGCCCGCACCTTCTTACACCTCTACCTACCATCAAAACGCGGTAACAATTATTATTATTATTATTATTATTATTATTATTGTACAGTCAAGTTAGTATTAAAACTTGAGCTTGTAGGTATTAAATAAAATGTTAATTACCGTCAGTACTCAGGCTGTCTGATGTTCTTCGTGATTTTACTCAGGCGTACGACGGCTGATGGGGGTACCGTTGAGAATCAAATCAGCATTTGGAATAAATACTCAACATACACATACCACATAAAAAAGTGTCATAAAACTTCTACGGATAGAGAATGTTGGCTGAGCGGTTCTTTATTGTATACTGAAGGCATGGATTCGACGACGGTAGGTTTGAACCCCACTGACAGCAGACGTAAAGATGCTTTTCTCGTTTCGCATTTTAACACCTACACGCCAAATACATCACCAATCCTAGTTCTTTGTCATCCCAGCATCGGATCATTAGAGGAAACCTACCTTTATAAGTGCGACGTAAAATAGTTTGTGAAACCTTTTAGGTACACTGATCGCAAAACCGATTGGGATTAGAATATTCAGTAAGACATCTAAAACAGACATGGTGATGTAGCTGTGAAGTAAATACGTAGAGCATTTTCCTCATGGGTAAATGTTACACGTAAAGTGTATTGCCTAAACCGATACACACTACCTATACTTCATAGAGTATTTTCGGAGCGTTATAGTTCAGACTAAAATGGAGTTAAACTTTCCATAAGCAACCAAACGTTGTCACTGACGATTCATCAAATTGGCTGCGGGTCTAAACTCGGTCAAAACACATTGGATTCTTGAAATGGAAAGTCATAGAACTCGATAGCTGCAGTCGCTTAAGTGTGGCCAGTATCCAGTATTCGGGAGATAGTGGGTTCGAATCCCACTGTACGCAGCCCTGAGGATGCTTTTCCGTGGTTTCCCATTTTCACACCAGGCTATTGCTGGGGCTGTACTTTAATTAAGTCTACGGCCACTTTCTTCCCACTCCTATCCCATTCCTGTCCCAGACGTTGACATAAGACCTATCTGTGTGGGTGCGACGTAAAGTAAATGGTAACAAGAAAGAATGGAAAATCATGTCCTTGTAGTTCGGATGACACGTAAAACAGGTAAATCATTTTGTGCGGTTATTACTAGCCTTGGTGCATCCCTCATAAGTTTGACCCTCTGACGGTGACATCTGCCGTGAATAGAAAACTTCGTGAAGCATGGTAGAGGATAGTGATCTGTGTGGTTTGTGATTTTACTCCAGCGCCCCAGGGAGGGTTAGTTTTTAAATAAAGTTTAAATAAATATGTTTTAAGATTTTTCATCTGATTGTCCATGAAGACGCCATACTCGAAAATCCATGTAGGAACATTTCTGATACAGAGTCGTACGGAACTGATTATCCCGACCGTAAATATTTGAGAAACAGAACTGTGACCGAGAGCTTGATATGATCGGGCGAGTTGGCCGTGCAGTTAGGGGCGGCAGCTGTGAGTTTGCTTCCGGGAGATAGCGGGTTCGAATCCCACTGTCGGCAGCCTTGAAGATGGTTTTCCGTAGTTTCCCATTTTCACACCAGGCAAAGGCTGTGGCTGTGCCGTAATTAAGGCCACGGCCGCTTTCTTCCAAATCCTAGCCCTCTCATATCCCATTGTCGCCATTAGACCGTTCTGTGTCGGTGCGACGTGAAGCCATTAGAAAAAAAAAGTTTGATCTGGGCCAATAAGCCATTGCAGGAATGATAGCTCTTTTGCCAAGGTGTTATTGCAGTATGTCTGATTTCTACCCTGTGGATCGGGACATAATATACGCTCTTCATACACGGTCATCCTTTGCCTGTCGTAAGCGGCGTCTAGAAGAAGTGAATCGCAGGGACTCTTTAACTTGTGAGTGTGAGTTGGGGATTACAGGATCCATCGCTGAGTCTGGCATTGATTCCACTTCCTTGTTCTCAGTTCCTCACGTTTATTTTTGCTATCAACTCTTGTTCTCTTCCGTTCTCAACTGTATTAGTTTTGCGAGACCCACGGTGTCTTTCATTTTCACGCCCTCCTTAGACTTCCACTTTCTTTCGGAGATACTCGTTATTCGAAGGATCGAACGCTTACTTGTGGTTAGTGTTGAGAGAATATGATTGGCGAATTGTATTTCCTCTAGAACAATAATCATTGTATTGTACGTCTGATTTTAGTAAACGTCCGGATCGAATCCAACGAATATTCACGCTTAACATTTTTCACTATTTCAGCACCAGAGTACTTTTCATAGGGTTCATAATGTACGGATTTTTCTCCCATCTTATGAGATTACAGTAGTTACAATATCACACACCAGGGTAGATACTTCAGAAAAATAGGCCATAACATGTAATTCATACGGGTAGAACGAGAATCTCGGCCATGCTGTTACATTCCACACGATAACATGAGCGCTTGACATTCATAACAGGATCTGCTGCCTCACGGGCCAAACAGCTCCTCAGTTGACCTCAGGATGCTGAGTGAATTCGGTTCCAATTTTCAGTCCAGCACGGAAATCCTTGGACGAGCCAAAATAAACCGATGTCGACAGCGATTATAATTATTTAACAGCAAATACAGCTGAGCAAACATCCCCACTATAACTCTAAAGAGAAAAAAGGGCCAATGTAATTATCGGGAAGAGGAAATGGAAAGCCTCGAAGGTTGTGAGAATGAAAGACTTCTTAGGCTTCAGAAACATAACACGGTTGTGTTAGGATGAGAACAAAAGTTGACCAAGGGAGGCGAGATACAAAAGGTTCAAGCGAGGAGCCTGGTACAAGTAGATGGAGGCAATATCAGGTTCGTTAGGGGAACTTGCTCCCCATACCATAGATAGTCCCAAAAGTCAATCCTTACTATTAACGGGGGGGTCCGGCTCAATGGCTAAGTGGTTAGCGTGCTGGCCTTTGGTCACACGGGTCCCGGGTTCGATTCCCGGGAGGGTTGGGAATTTAACCATAATTGGTTAATTCCCCTGGCACGGGGACTGGGTGTATGCGCCGTCTTCATCTTCATCGTGACGTGCAGGTCGCCTAGGGGAGTCAAATAAAAAGACCTGCACCAGGCCTCTCCGGAGACCACACGGCATTATTATTAACGGGGGTTACGGTTGAAGTACGTTTTGTCCAATCCATGGCTGGGTGTGGCCGACACGCTCTTCATAGAGCACTGGGCTGGCACAAACACGTTACACAAGCAGAACGTGCGATGAGAGCGGCCAGCTTCTGCAACACGTGGAATACTACGTGTTGTTACGGTTGAGGGTAGTGTTGTCTGTGGTGGGCGAATTGCAGGAATGTTCAGCACAGGCCTGGAGCCAAAAAGAAAAGAAAACAATAGGATTAAAATTTCACAATCCAGCTTGGAATCGAATCCGGGGTCCGAGGTACAAATATCAAAACACCAGTCACTCAGCTATGGAAAGAGACGAATTAAAGTAAACTCGTGCCTTCGAAGTGATGCAGCTATTTTCAGGCACATCTCCGATGGAGGTGAGGTGCATATATATTCAAACACTTATCAGCAATCCTGCCAATCTTAAATATATTGCACTACAGGAAATCAAACCCGGGACTCCGAGTATGACGTCTAATAGCAGTAACATTTACACTTCCAAGGTGGGCACATCTATGGATGACAACAGGAGAAAAATACATCTTGAAGGAAAGCTGTCCGATGGTAAATTTATGTCTGCCATCTTACTATATAGGTGTAGTCATGTGTAGGGTTGGATTTTCCTAGTTTATTTTCACTGCACAGTACACTGTACGTGCAGGCTTATTAATGAATGTCCACTCCGTTTATGTTATTTATGAGATAAATGTTGATCGTAACGAGGTGAAGTGTCTCCGCAGGTGAAGTGACAAATGGCCTGTTTCTTGAATGGAAGGTGACTTTAAATCCAGCGTCGAGCGAACTATTCGGTGGTTACAAATATGCGCTCTGGCATCGTTTCTGGTTATTACTGGAGGCTGAAAATGGACAGCTGCGGTGATCCGCGACTTCCGTCTTCTCCGGCGTGTACTGCCAAGAGTCAGCCCCATCTGGTGTCTGTGGGCGGTGCGTAGGTCGCACTGTTCCTCAAATAGATACTGGAACTGTTAATATTCAATCCAGCGTGCACTAGTTTGCGTATTTCCAGGTTGGTGACATTATCAAATATCACGACGTAACCAATCTTTTCTCAGTGTACGGTTTCCCACCCCATCATTCATTCTGAAATATGTTCCTTCGTAATAAACGTCTAAAACTTCCGGCTCCGTAGCTGAATGTACAGCTTCACGATCATCGGTTGAGAGGGTCCCGGGATCGATTGCAGGATGGTTGGTAATGTTACCTACGTCAGACCAATTCCTTTGAAATATTTTGTTAGTCTCAATTTACACTTCTTCATCGGCATGCAACAAACCACACTGCTGATCATCATAGAAACACACATTGTGAATACGTCCCTCCACAAAACCTTTTCATTATGAAGGGTATTTCGTCGCAAGGGACAATTCGCTTCCGTGGACCCCACCAAGTGTGAGGAATGAAGAAGAAGTATAAGTAGAAAACAATGAAAAATAAGTAATAATCTTCTTCCAGGCCATTTTCCCAATTTATTGGAGCCATCATTTGGTGCTGATTTGGCCTAGTTATATGATCCGATGCCTTTCCTGAAGTCACCCGAGTGAAGATGGATTTATTCACTGTTGTGGGTTTCTGTACCGTGCGAGTTGGTCGTGCGGTTAGGGGCGCTCAGCTGTGAGCTTGCATCCGGGAGATAGTGGGTTCGAACCCCACTATCGGCAGCCCTGAAGATGCTTTTTCGTGGTTTCCATTTTCACACCAGACAAATACTGGGGCTGTACCTTAATTACAGGCCACGGCCGCTTCCTTCCCACTCCTAGGCCTTTCCTATCCCATCGTCGCCATAAGACCTATCTGTGTCGGTGCGACGTAAAGCCAATTGAAAAAAATGTGGGTTTCTGAGATAGTTGACAGCGTGTGTTCCATATAGATGAAGATATGTGTAGCCTATTAAGACGAACACAAACACCCAATCCTCGAGCCAAAGAATTAACCATACACAGTAAAAATCCTCGAAACAACAGGGAATCGAACAAAGGCCCTCTGAGCAGAATGCCAGGAATCATGAAACTCCGCTAAACTATTTCTAGGTACCCAAATATGCGTTCGCTTTAGAAATTAATATTGTGGTGGTATTTTCAACAACATTTGCATTGCCTTGCAGACTTTGATGTGGGATAAATTCCTCGTTAGTTCAAACGAAATTAACTTTACCTTTCTCTTGAGAGGAAGAAACTTCGAAGATGGAAAGTTGTTCTAAACACAATGAAATCCCAGGTGATTTCGTAAGTAAAATTGGTAAATTATCTAACAACACTAATGACAATACCATTATTAAATATAACGTTGTTCTTGCTATTGAGATAATCTTTTCTTTATTTATTTTTTTTTTTTTTGCTAGTTGCTTTACGTCGCACCGACACAGATAGGTCTTATGGCGACGATGAGATAGGAAAGGCCTACGAGTTGGAAGGAATCGGCCGTGGCTTTAACTAAGGTACAGCCCCAGCATTTGCCTGGTGTGAAAATGGGAAACCACGGAAAACCATCTTCAGGGCTGCCGACAATGGGGCTCGAACCCACGATCTCCAGGGTGCAAGCTCACAGCCGCGCGCCTCTACGCGCACGGCATTGAGATAATCAAGGCCAAATGCGGGGCGGCAATAATGTGAACGAGCAACTGAGGCAATTCGAACGAGGTCAACAGCGAGCAAAACAATAGCGCCGGCGAATTTTAAGGCACGTGATAAGGAAGCTCCTTGCAGAAGCTGGAAGCTGAATAACGAAGACCTGGTGTCCACAATGATATGGAATTGGGAACTACCATAAACGGGCATTCATAATGAGCAGAACTGACACACACCAGTGAGTCTGGAGTCAGTCTCGAGGGAGTTAGTTTTAAATCAGTCAGTGTTGCGTCAATTGCAGGCAGTTACAAGACATTCCGGTCATTCATCGGGGGTGAGTCCGCCAAACGGCTACGTGGAGTTCTGCTATTCATAATAGTCGTGAAGCGAATTGTTTTGGAAAGACACTGCTCTATGGAGATCGTCTGAGACCCGTCTGTTGATTTTTATTTTAAGGTTCCTGATAATCCACTACGTTATCATCGTTTCTTCATGCTGGATGGTTGGCACGTCTTGTTGAGCGATCTCGCGCACCTAGTATCCAGCAAGTCCACCTGGTTACCTACTCCGTAGATGTTTATATTTTAGTGACTTACAAAAATGGCAAATGCCTCTCAACAACATATTTATTAAATTAGCTCTACTGTGTACATCGTATAAAAGGACCGAGCTCGATAACTGCAGTCGTTTAACTGCGGCCAGTATCCAGTATTCGGGAGATAGTGGGTTCGAGTTCCACTGTCGGCAGCCTTCAAGATGGTTTTCCGTGGTTTCCCATTTTCACATCTGGCAAATGCGTGGGCTGTACTTTGAATAAAACCACGGCCGCTTCCTTCCCACTTCTAGCCTTATCTTGTCCTATGGTCAACACAAGACTTAACTGTGTCAGTGTGACGTAAAGCAACTTGCATCGTATAAAATCTGACCATTTAAATCAGCATATATTTTTCAGACTCATTCATCCGATTTCGTAGGTTGAACCAATTGATCTTTGCTGGACATCTACAGGATTTGCGTGCATACGAAGATGTACGGACTCGGTGTTCGATATCTTTGAACTGTTAATGTGTGGAACAAGATCCAGCTGGTTTGGATTCAAACATCTACTCAGGAGGTTTACTCCGTCACGTCGAGTGCAGCTGTTAACATAAGCGATGCAGCCCATCGCTCTCCTCCTATAAGCATTTAGATTCAAAGTAATCCTTATGTGTGCATTTCTCTCTCTCTTTTTTTTGCTAGTGGCGTTACGTCGCACCGACACAGACAGGCCTTATGGCGACGATGGGATAGGAAAGGCCTAGGAGTTGTAAGGAAGCGGCTGTGGACTTAATTAAGGTACAAACCCAGCATTTGACTGGTGTGAAAATAGGAAACTACGGAAAACCATCTTCAGGGTTGCCGATAGTGTGATTCGAATCCACTATCTCCCGGATGCAAGTTCACAGCCGCGTGCTCCTTAACGCACAGCCAACTCGCCCGGTCTCATGTGTACAAAGCTATACATATATAATTCACGATCTCAAAATATAGTCTGTAACTCCGGATACACATATACAGTCGTCAGCTATCATACACGGTACAAAACAGTCCTTATCATGACGATAGCAGTAATTTATTATCTTCAGATTCCAAGAGGAATAACTCTTCTTCTTTTGCATAAACACTATCACTATGCAGATACAGGTGCAGACAAACACGGTAGGATTTTATACATATACGCCGGTTTGTATATACACTTTACTCTATATAAATTGACTACGTTTTACTGGTCGTGTAGCTGCGATTTGACATTCCAGAGATATTAGGATCAATCCTCGTCGTTGGCAACCCTGAAGATTTTTATCTGTGGTTTCCTATTTACACGTCACATCGGGCTGTAATTAAATAAGTCCATGGCGACCACTCCCTAATGCTAGCCCATGTCCATATCAACGTCATGGAAAATGTTAGTGCGATGTTAACCTCTACGAGATAAAAACATATTTACAGGCTAATCAATCTGGGAATTTCGTTAAAACTGCCGTAGACAAGTAGAGAAATCTCTGCAGATCCTCCTTGAAGGGCAGTTCTTTGTGTTTTGTGTCGTATATAGTATCACAAAATAAATAACATTATTATCTTTTATGACCCACTAACTACTTTAACGGTCTTTGGAGACGCCGAGGTGCCGTAATTTAGTCCCGCATGAGTTATTTTACATGTCAGTAAATTTACCAACACGAGGCTGACGTATTTGGGCACCTTCAAATAACACCGGACTGAGCCAGAATCGAACCTGCTAAGTTGGTGTCAGAAGGCCAGCGCCTCAACCATCTGAGCCACTCAGCCGGGCCTCTATTATATTAAAAACGAAATCAAAATAATCAAAAACTCTATATCTAGTTCATACGAAGATCACAAATGTTCTCTATAGTTAAGCTTGTGCTACTCATTGAGAATATTCCAAGTGACCTAATGATTGGTTGAAATGTTCTTTCTAAATTTCAATGTGAATTAAAGGGAAGAAAACAGAAATAGAAATTAATAATGCTACATTATTAACGTTTATGTATTAACTCTATATCTAGGTTAGTTCATACGAATATCACAAATGTTCTCTATAGTTAAGCTTTATTAATTTCTATTTCTGTTTTCGTCCCTTTAATTCACATAGAAATTTTGAAAGAACATTTCAACCAATCATTAGGTCACTTGGAATATTAATCTATATGCCTATACACCCCAGCCAAGTACGCTAATCAGTTAGACGAAAGATATAGTTTATATTGTTGTGTGGTTTTATAACAACGTTTCAAATGATTAACAAGCGAGATCATAATAACAAAATACATTCCAAAACAAATATATGATGCATTTTGAGGCTTTTAAAATTATCTAGCACACTCAAGTGACAGCTAGGACCTGATTAGCGGAGAGCCACACTCTAATAGATAACCGACTTCAGTTGTTGAACATTTTATAGATGTCATCACTTAGGTGAGGATTCGAGTGGTGATTTAAAAGTCCTACGCTTTAGACGTTTTTTAAGTACCTGCACTAGCACTCTTGTAGGTTTACTTGACTATTGATGCGTGATCCCTAGCTTTACGTGCAACAGAGACCACGGCAACGTAACATTTTCTTTAATGTGATAAAATGTACATTAACCATCGGCCGTGATTCGAACCACGGTTAGCTTGGTGAGATGCCAGTGACTATGCCACTGGGCTAACAGAGTCCATGGTAGAGTGCCATGCATTTACAGCTCTAGAGCGCTAGTACACTTCATTTCTTATTTTATCTCCTAAGTTTCGAAGATTTAATTATATCCTAGCAGTGCTCTATTCAAAAAAATTACTTGACACACGCGTTAAGTAATTTACTGTAAGTATAAGACGCTGATCTCTGCGATGCTTGAATGTCCCGAACTTAAACCTCCATAACAATATTAGTTTATGGTGGCAGATCCGTAAGTATGGGCATTTGTAACGTACCAGTGTGCAATACTTCATTCCATTAGGATGACATTGCCCATATACAGTATAAAGATTCCTGCACCCCTCAGCTACATGCTAACCTCCCTCTACCATTAACATGCACGTCGTTTTGTTCTCCTCCCCTCTCAGTGTGTTGTTGACATGACAGCGTTGACAATAACCTCTCTCCAACCGATACAGTATCTCGCGGGCTACCTGGAACATTGTCACAGCGAAACCAATAACATGGCGTCATATAATGCCTGGATCTAGAGGGCAGTCAAGAGACAACGTGAACGTTGCTTGCGATAGAAACCATGGATTTTAAAATAATTACATGTCATTTTACAGGAAATAAGCCTTACACTTACCTACTGGGTGCAAATACAATTATAATTTTGTCTGTACATTGCCTCACACTTCACATCCATATCGGAATGTGTATATAAAAGTCAAAATAATGTCCAGTTCCGTTTAAAATGGATATAATTTTGGGCCGAGTGTCTGTCTATTGTCGCTGAAGTAAAGTAAGCTCGTGTATCTACGTCTATTCCTACGGTAAATATATGATGTGCTCATACAGTTTCAGTTGAGATCTAATGGACTATTTGATCCTGTTTGATGGAGGAATAAGAGATGAATTATAACTATTATGGCTACAATGAATGAAAGAACAAAGTGGAAGGTAAAGAACCGGGTAGGAGTGGCATTATCAACAGCGAATCCTCCTCAAGCTCCTCAATTTCCTACACCATTGTAATCATGGCAACGAGTACTCGTCATCTATATATGGTAGGTCAGTAGCGTCATCTATACGTTTCTATAAGAACACAAGTTCTTAGTTACATGTTTATACGTCAATATCAGAACCCAAGCTCGAATCGAGAGGATAACGAATTTCAGCGCAAGTTGCTTCACGCTAAGCAAGACACTCTAATGTTGACGGAAGAAAAGCATATAGATCTCGCACTGGGCATGGCACAGAAACTGATCAGTTGGTTGTATGACGAGCACGCTGTAACTCTATCAATTTTTACTTCTAATTCGGTCAGTTCCACTGTTGGTTGTCAACTTATCAAATATTTGTCCCACTCTTCAGCGTCAATTTTAACATTTCGGCAATTGACATTAATAATAATATTGATATTTGAACTACTACTGAATGTAGTTATAACGTGACGACTTTCGATGATATACAACTTATAGCAAAATTAATAAGTAATAACAATAACAATTTATAATTTGCCTAAAGTGCAGGTAAATGGACACCAGAGTTCACCATAGAATCCCTCAATGTATAATAATAATAATAATAATAATAATAATAATAATAATAATAATAATAATAATAATAATAATAATAATAATAATAACCCTCATAATAATTAATAGCAGAGTATAACAGCACACTGCCTGAGAGGAGCATTCATAAAAGCCGAAAACGTCGTACACTGCTGACTGAGCTGTACCTAGTACCCTCTGTAAACGATAGAGACTGACAGGAGCATGTAGACATGGTTAATATAAATCACTTAAACTATCAACTTGATTCTAATCTCTATATTACCACCAAGAAAACAAACAATGAACATTAAGAATTTGTCAATGAAATTTTACAATATATCTAAATGAATCAGATCAGCCTTTCCTATTTGCTTCCCCTCATTTTCAATGGGTGATTACTCACTCCAGTGGTTTGTCGTTTTGAAACCTCACGTTCTGAAACTTCAGAGCTGTCCTTAGTTCGACTCCTCGTGAAGACATATCCTCAAAATCGTGCCTTGTTATGCTAGCGCACATATCACCTTCCTCTCATGTGTAGCTGCAGTTACCAATTTTCAACGCATGATAGACATACTAACTGTTTAAGTAAAGTCGACCTCCGTCCTCTTCTTCGAAGTGTAGGGGTGGCGTCTGCTTCTTCTTGCTGGCGGTCTCTTCTCGGAGGGGGAACTGGCCTCCTCATGGCGGATGCCTTCCTCCCGTCCTGGTGACCGTTGGGTAGTGGGTGGCCCAGCTGCAGTGCCAGTTTCTCCTTCCTGACCGGCGTAGGCTGTGTGTGCAAGCGTCTTGGTGTGATCCCTGTCATGTGCGAAGCATTGTGACGTCTGCATGGTGAATGACCTGCTGTCAGGCCGGGGGGCAGAGTAGCAACTTCAGAACGCCAGGTGGCGTCCATCTCCACCACCGTGTTGCCCCACCTTGGTCCCGGACGGCGTCCTGGATTGCGCTGGGGGCGATGTGCCCTCCTTGGGTCGCCCGCACGGGTGGCAGTCATTCCTGGTTGGCCACCTTAGTCGTCAGTGTCCACTTTGAGATGTACTGCAGATCGACCTGACGCTCGGGAGCGCCGTTGTCCACGTAGGTTCGCGCTGCACTGGGCTCCGCGGGAGCTAGCAGGCGTAAACCCGTACCCACTTGCTTATGCCTCTACCTCCTAGCAGCCTACGTGGTGGCGATGGACTGATAAGCCTGGCGAGGTGCGTGACTAAGTGGAAATTACGTTTTTTCTGCTGCCACTTCCAACTTGCGCCTCAATCCACTGAATATTCTTTCTGGGGACCCTGGCAGCGTCTGAGTAGCTGTCTCCAGTCTGTCTCCGTCCTCTGGACTGGCTCCTATACCAGGCATTCGGATGATGATCTGCCGTTCCAGGAGCAGGCGCTCTTTGTACCAGTCGGCCCACGATTGGTTCGGCGGGCGCAAGATGATCGCCCGGGGGAGAATTGCTTACACGACTTCCCCCGGTTACGGGGCACCACTCACCGCGGAGATATTTAGGATTTGCCACGTCTCTTCAGCCTTCTCCGTGTCATCTCGGCGATACACAAAAAAGGGCCGGTAGGGCTGGGTCATCGTGGCCCTTCCTAGCTGAACTCCCTTGATCCATCTCTCCAGGCTCACCTCTACTAGTTCCCTGTCGTCTGTCATCATTCCTGTTGGTAGGCCTACCTGAAATTTAAACCTGGAAGAGACGTAACACTAACAAATGCTGTTTCGGATATACAATGTTCTCTAAGCGCAAACAAATGATGCTCTTCTTGACTGTACTCATAAGTAACGTATTAATGGACCAGATAGATATACGTCTAAACTTAGCTAAATGTGACTAGATAAATCTAGGTCATAACTCGTCAAAAGAGTTGAATTTTAGTTGAATTATTAAAATTGAATTTTTCAGAATCTTAATTCTCTAATGGAGTAAAATAATTAAGATCGGATGAAAACTGATAAACAATATTTCATTCTGTTCTTGTAGTCCTATGTTACTTGATAGGTTCCATTGTGTTATGTCTCGTGAATTCTAGACCATTAATTTCAAATGTCATTAGTGACAGGTGAAACATTTCCTTTCTTTCCATTGTTTGGCGGCAGTAGGTCGGCACTTTTACCTAGTTACTGTCACAACTAAAGAATTCCATTAACATCAGTTTGTCGCCTGTGTTGTTAGCATGTTACAGTTCAACGTCATTTGTTAGGTCCCGTCCACGTCGTGGAATTTAATAATGCAGATTGCCACCAAGGTTTGATTCACAGATGATAAAGGGCAGATTGAGTTAGAGTAACACAGCGCATGAATCAGATTTCACTCGTATTTAATTCGCTCATGAAATTCAAAAATACCGTATATTACACAGCAACCGTACTGTTCATAATAACTCAGTGTACGTCATTTCTAGTGACCACCCCGGGGTTCCAGATTCTGGTAGGTTCTCATTGGCTGCCTGCGTTCCATTAAACGGTTTTCCACGACGTATCTGTCTACCTTTCGGCTAATTTTCAATGCTACCTTTCCCCATGTCACTTTCGTCCAATAAGTACTTGAATTTTTTTTTTGCTAGGGGCTTTACGTCGCACCGACACAGATAGGTCTTATGGCGACGATGGGATAGGAAAGGCCTAGGAGTTGGAAGGAAGCGGCCGTGGCCTTAATTAAGGTACAGCCCCAGCATTTGCCTGGTGTGAAAATGGGAAACCACGGAAAACCATCTTCAGGGCTGCCGATAGTGGGATTCGAACCTACTATCTCCCGGATGCAAGCTCACAGCCGCGCGCCTCTACGCGCACGGCCAACTCGCCCGGTAGTACTTGAATTAAACTACCTAATAGGCTTTATGGGGAGAACATAGGGGGAGGCATACCGCTACCCTAAACCTTCCATTATACAGAAAAAATAAAAAATAAAGTTCATAACACTAGAACGTATAAAAGGTGCGGGGATTGATATTGCCCAGGACATTGTTATTTAAATATCATGTACGCAATATAAGGCTGTTGAATCAATATTTAAGAAAGTTTTCATTTCGTATCTGTACTTACCTATGGTATGGATTCCTAATGTTTAAATATTTATAAAATACCAAACATTTACTAATAGCGCATGCGATCTTCCCACAACCCCCTCCGTCACATCGCAGACATTGGCGAGATGTTGACCGAAAATTCTTATCAATAATTCCATTTCGTTCTTTTCTTTCTTTTAATGTGGATGTTGCAAATTATTAATAAGAAGTTTAGTTTCAACAGATTAGTATTCTTATACAGAAAATGGTAAACTACGTTATTAGTCTCGGAAGAACGACCTCTCTCCTCCACATCAGCCTTCATTGTGTCTATCCGGCTATTCTTTTACCTTCCCCTTGGTTTTTTTCCTTGGACAGTAAGGTCGAAGTATTTTCCGGCAGGTCTCTGGCTTCATTCCTATAATGTGCCCATACCAATAAAATCTACGTTTCTTCATCACACTGATAACGGGGAACTCAGTGCCAGCTACCTTCCTGTTTACTTAATTCCTGATTTTGCCCTTTCGAGTAGTGTAATTCATAGTTCTAATGAATCACATTTATCTTGCCTGGATTCTGCTGTAGTCATTGTTTAGTAGAGTACATGCCTCTAAACCATATGTGAAAATCGCTACGAAGTAGGTGTGATACACGGTTTCCTTTGCTCTCTGTGGTAATTTGCAGTCCCAGAATATATTTCGAATTGATTGCAAAATTGTAATGCTCGCTGTGTCCTGCTGAGTGTTTCCTGCTAGACAGTGCTGTCTTCGGTGATTGTGCTTCCGAGACTATTTCTAATAATTCTTCTGCTGTAAAAAAGACGTTTGAGTTTGTTCCTTTCCTCTTGATTGTTATTTCTACATCTTTGTGTTTGTTGTAGTGTCCTCCACCTTGCAGCTATGCAACCCGCTGGCTCTCATATACTCTGAGAATGTACATGGTGTATCAAGTTAGCGCGCTGACTCATGGCCCGTATTAATAGGAGGCAGAATTCGACAGCAGCAGGCAGTCAGCTGTGTCCAGCGATCAGCTCTACGCCGTAGGTCAAACACGGAGGTATCCTCTTAAAATGTGGGCTGAATAGGAGGACTGAACTCTGATCAGGAGGTCTCACCTCCGGACTCACTATTGCCTCCCTATTTCCGCCTTTCTTGTAGCTTCACCCACACTTCTAGCGTTCTGCTACACAGAAAAGTCTTGTATTACATTCCAGCAAGCATTTCAAGACATTACATAGCCAACAGCTATCAGAGACATTTATATGTGAGTGACACTCTTCGTTGTCAGTGCAGATTATTGCGTATATAGTAGTGTGAACTTGTATAAATGTACACTCCACATCGAGCCTACTCATTATAACATTTAGCGTGCTCCAAATAAGAAGCAAGTCGACAGACTATGTATTCCTATGTATTTTGTGAAAGATCTCACTAAAATAAACTTTTTAGTTGTGTTATATATTGTTTGCTTCTTGTATACAACAGTTTTACCTATCTTCATCTCAAATTTACTGAACACATTGTTTCACTCAGTCAGTTTTCTGCACGACAGCTTCTGTTTCTCCCCATAATAGCACATCATCAGCAAATCCCACGACATTTGGTCTGCTGTCCATTTTCTTGATAGACATTACAATATGATCCTCTCCATTACTATTGTGGACAAAAGTGGTGATTGGGCACTTGCTTTGTGGGCACCTCTTTTTGTCTCCAACAATTTTGGTCGTCCATTACGTATTTGAACACAGCTGTAGCGATTCGCGATTCCGGTGTAGCATCTTTACTTCGAAAGTCAAGTTCATTGGCTCCTTGAGGTTTCCGAGGCATTTTCAAATTATGTTCCGAGGGACGCTGGGGCCTTTTCAATATCCCAAAATGTAATCATAAGATTTCTTCCATGTTCCAGGTAGTATGTGAATATGGTCCACATGAACCACACGAAGATGACAGAAGATGAGATAATATACAGGTATATGATGAATGGAAAGGACAAATGATAATTAGCAATTTCTGTGCTGCATTGATAATTGAGAGTCAGAATTTTAAATTTCGATGGTGATGTTTACTTTTAACTTACTTATCAGTTCTTCTCTTTGGTTATTTTGTATAACAAATGGACACTTGACTAAGTTTTTACAGTTTTGGCCTCTCCACTTTCTCCATCCCACCACTGCGTTTATGTTGTAAATTTTCTTCTCTTTTGTTATTTTATGCAACAATAACGTAACATCACAATCTTTTACCGTAATTAAATGTGCATTCAACTCTTTGAAGCACGTCTAGGGTGATTATTTCCCTGCCCATCCCACCGGGAAAAGCACATAACTGATCATACATTAATAGTCCTAGTATTAACATTTTTATAGATTTTCTCCGAATGAAAATATTGGTTGGCAATTTAACTGGCACAGTCGTTGTCTATCTCTTCCAAAGCTAGCAGGTCTGATCCCGGCTGAGGTTTATACCGTTCAGACTATGTCAATGCAACAATAGCATGTTAAATAACTTCTGCGAGAGGAAATTCCAGCACCGAGGTGTCTGTTAAAAATTCAGTGAAAATGGAAGTTGGATGATGATATTCGAACACAGTGATAAACCGAGTCCATGAATACTTGTTTCACTGGCTGACACTGTAAGTAAATTATTAATCTAATTTCATTTAATTATGTTGTTTGCTCCAATCAAATATGACTCCTTGTATTTACCAAACCTTGAGTATTATCGGTGATAATGGCATTTTATCTGAGTCTATAAAAGATCTGGAGAGACTTATAAATGGTATGGGCAGAGTCTTGGGGAAGAAGTACAAGAAGAAAATGAATGAATAAATAAATAAATAAAAATATAATGGAATTTAGTAAAATAAAATCAGGTGATGCAGGCATGATTAACTTAGGAATTGAAGTCATAAAAGAGGTAGTTGAATAGTGTATCTTGGATAGTAGAATGGCCAATGATGGTATAAGTAATCATGCCATAAAACAGTTTAGCATAGCAAGGAAGGCTTTTCCTAAGAAAGTACATTTGCTCAAATGAAACATAGATGTGCATATTCACGACATGTTTTGAAGATACTGAACACTTCTGGTGAGAAGAAAACGATTTAGCGACATTTGACCGCAAAAGTATGTTTTTTAGTTTATTAAGGAATGTTGCCTCAGTTAATAGAACTTTCAAGTTTTCCAGTCAGTCGATACAGGAATTATAACACTTAGAACTCTATAACATATTTGTGAAAGGTGTGTGTCTGTATTTTACAAGTATGCTACACTGTTCTATGTGTTATAATTCCTGTTTCGACTGCAATGCTCAGAACGTGTTCAGTTAATTTTTGAAGGATGTGTCGGTGGAAAAACAGTAGGAGTAGACCAAGTCATGAATGTGGCAAACATTCTGGAGTTGATATTATACTCGTAGTGTCCGGTAGTTATTTCGAAATGAAATATTTGGGACAGGATGGAGTGGCACACTGGAAGTGTTGCATAGACGAGTCTATGAACTGAAGTCTCAGTCAACCACAATCCTACATTACCGGTCTCAACAGCTCTTCCTTTCAACTATTTGGAACATAAATTTGACGAAAAAGAAATAAATTTCATCCAAAATCGAATTTGTGCCACTTTGGTCTTGCAGTGTTCTACCAAATTATTTTTTTTTCACTTTGAAGCCAGTTATCTGTGCAAATAATTAAATATTAATTACTTGAAGTGACTTTGAAGAATGAATGCCGAGGTCCATCGGCACTGTGAAGATGACATCAATTATGAACTGTTCTTATGGCCCGAATTTCCATCAGACCTCTCCAAACAGGGTAGAGATAATATTTTAGAAGTGACCATTGCTTACTTGAACAATTATCCATATGGAAAGAAAAGTGATATAGGACAATGTGAAATATCACAGTGTCTGCAGAGTGTAGTGGGCGCTCATGACGTCTGGGTCGTGCCTCTAGTTGTGGATGTAGTGTTATGCAACTGGAATTATGTTCCACAAATAAATACGCCTAAATGCTCGTTTCGGGAGTGTGTGTTGGTAACGTTACAGCTGGTTCAGCGGTGTGTCACAGACTGTACTCTATGTAACAAGCTTCAATTTTCTTTATTTTTGCTATTTGCTTTACGTCGCACCGACACAGATAGGTCTTATGGCGACGATGGGATAGGAAAGGCCTAGGAAGTGGAAGAAAGCGGCCGTGGTCTTAATTAAGCTACAGCCCCGGCATTTGCCTGGTGTGAAAATGGGAAACCACGCAAAACCAACTTCAGGACTGCCGACAGTGGGGCTCGAACCCACTATCTCCCGATTACTGGATACTGGCCGCTCTTAAGCGACTTCAGCTATCGAGCTCGGTGACAGGTTTCAAATCTTAAAACAATTTTAAGGACGGTGAATATGTTGTCAGCATCTGGTTCAGTTTCGAGTCTTGAATATGATAGGATTGGAGAACATCCTTCAGTCTAATCCACCCAGTCCATGTTCTTCGTAGACTCGGAGGATTAGGGTTACGAAATCGATAGTCTTAGACTGTGTTAAACGAGATAAGCTATTAGAGAACTTGTCGTTTCATGGAACTCCTCAGAGGATGTCACGAACTGAAGTGATTTTGCCACCAACCTCTATGTGCAGTAAAGTACTTATATTTTAATGTGTTTTAATATGTTTTAATGTGAGGTACACCATAACAATACCATCACGCCAACATTCTTTGGAATTAGTCCTAGTTTAAATGCGTTATGTTTTACAGTGAAAATAATAGAATGGCTAAGTGAAACAGAGTGTTGGTGATTCTACCCTGTAAAACAACAACCACGACGGTTACAATTATCATCAAATGAATAATATTGTCACATTCTGGAATGTACTTTAAAAGCATAACCAAACAACCATCAATTAACCGAGTTCGATAGCTGCAGTCGCTTAAGTGCGGCCAGTATCCAGTATTCGGTAGATAGTGGGTCCGAACCCCACTGTCGGCACCCCTGAAGATGGTTTTCCGTGGTTTCCCATTTCCACACGGGGCAATTGCTAGGGCTGTACCTTAATTAAGGCCACGGACGCTTCCTTCCCATTCCTAGGCCTTTCCTGTCTCATCCTCGCCGTAAGACCTGTCGTGAACGGCGGTTCGCGATGCGCCTTTCGCACATAGCAGAGTGAGCGAACGGAGTTGAGAAGATATTGAGTCTCGAATGGTGTCAGAGATATTGTGTTAAAATTGTACATGTAACTTGTATATATATATGTGTGTGTGAATATTCTTGGGTTTTAGAATATAATTAATTATCAAATTTTGCCGATCTGACTATACGCTCCCAGAATTCCGAACCCAAGTCCTCAGCCTGTTGATATCCCTTAGGATCACGACAGACCAATCTGTGTCGGTGCGACGTAAAGCAAAAAAAAAGAAAAAACATTCTGTCACACATAATGCCAACAGTGAGGATATATTTCCACTACGCCAAGGCCAGCCGTAGCTTTCTGTCAGTATAAAGTTATTGTCCTTGATTTCATTACTCATCGAAGCAAATTAGTGTTCATGATCAACATTTCTGCTGACGCTAAAGTGTAGGTTATTCGGAGTGTCCGGGGACAAGTCCGGCTCGCCAGATGCAAGTCTTTTAATTTTTTGATTTGACCCCCGTGGGCGACCTGCGCATCGTGATGAGGATGAAATGATGATGAAGACGATACATACACCCAGCCCCCGTGTTAGCGAAATTCACCAATTATGGTTAAAATTACCGACCCCGCCGGGAATCGAACCCTGGACTGCTGTGACCAAAGGCCAGCACGCTAACCATTTAGCCATGGAGCAGGACAGGTTATTGGGAAAAATGTAAAACTACATGTTACATATAAAAAGCTAGACCCAACCGGTTAAGGACCAAAGCCTGAACAGACGACTGCTGTCCCCATCAGATACCTGAGTGTCACGTGCTTAGCCGTATTGCCTGTATTTCTTGTCCGTATCCACTGTATGTCTCAGTACCTCTTACAGTTCTTCGTGGCCTAAAGGGACAGAGGGAACTGATTCAACCGTTAGCCGAGGATTATGATCCGGGAATCGAAACCTCCAGAAAATAAACAGACAAGCTGTGCTTTCACCATTTGGATGACACAATTATACATACACTCCGCTAGTTTTGTCATTCGTTACTAGATGTACATTTGTTAAAATGATGTTTAATAATATTTTCTTACTTATTTATTTATTTATTTATTTACTTGTGTCTTTATTAAGTAGCGAAGTTAGGGCTTTTACACTTAACCACATACAATTTTAAAAAAAAATTTACAGTATTAATCTAAAATATCATTGTAATCAATTAATGTTATTGAAATATATGTAAGTCAGATAAGGAATTACAATAATACAATTAATTAAGGTTACTACTGATGAAAAATTATAGGATAAATAGAGAGTGGATTATTGAACCGTTCTGTTCATTGGTGCAATTATATTAATTTGAGTATTGGATATTGGAATAATACTAGGCCACCCACGAAGCCGATGTCTTACAGTATATGTCATAAAGGGGTCCAGAAGAAGCGTTCTTTTGTGAAGTGAGCGCGCGTCATTATGAGAAATCTCCAGAACCCATTAATCGAAGTTATGTCCCAAGCGAAGCCTCTTGATGAAGCTTGGGGACGCTCTTCCAGTTCCCGGCTAAACTTATTCTAGGAGGGAAGAATGAAATAAATTAATATCTTTGGTTACAGAAGAGTTGCATTGGATTTGAGGCAAGAATTGCAACCTGTATTATATCTGCTTTATTTTGATAGGCATTAGGGCTGCATTAATTAATGCATTCGCTAAGTTGCGCTCATGATAATTAATGCGGGAAAATTTTCCCGGGCACGCTAAGATTGCACGCAGCCAAGTGGCTTGATGACGCCACCCGGAATTATAAATTAAGGCCGCCAGGGCATATCAGAGTCATTCGTAGACCGAGAGGCTGCAGGAACGAATCGTCATACGGCGTGTTGGTACTGAGAACAACGCTTTGTCTTCCAGCTACAACGACGACCTGTACTGCTATTTCTGCAAAGATTTACCCCAGCATCAAGTCAGAACGAGTGTTTGACAGCATCATTCCAAAGAAGCCACAACCAGGAGCTGAAGCCAACACAACAACGGGTATCGAGCCAGGAACATTGGGAGCACCTGACCAGCACAACATCGAAGAGGACACCTTCCGACTACAGAGGGAGCTGTACGAAGACGCCACACCAGCAAGAATGTCTCCACATGGTCAACAGTATCTGATGCAAGCCCGGCAGTCTATCAGAATGTGGTAGATCCAGTGGTCCACAGGGATGGCCGCTCCGCTATGTTTTCTATTTTAAGGTCAGAGCTTTCCAATTCTGTTTCAAGCATGTCATTGAAATTTAGATAGGAATATGGGGACCGTCAGTCAGCATATTTGTGTTAATAGGAGAGTTTCCCTTGTAATATAGAGCTAGGCCTCAAACTCGAACCCCGTACTTTAAGGTAGATGTTATTGGTAGAGTCGTTGTTAACGAATTTATAGTTCATTTTGATTGCGTTATTTTGAAGTACATGTTTGTGTAAGGGTCTGATCGAACTCAGTTGGGCATAGGATGTTAGTTTACAGATAGGTACTTTTATTAGATCATATTCAGGCATTTGTTTCTGCAGACGTAGAAGGGTATAATTATGACCAAGTCGTGACCAGTAATTCACCCAGATTCATTGATAGAGCGAGCGAGTCCAGATATTTAAGAGATTTGAGCCCATAAGAGGCAAAAGTAAGATTTGCAGTCGGCCTGAGAGAGCCCAACCATTGAGAGTTTATTGAATATATTTCGGAAATGCCTAGTATGGCAATGTGATGATCGCGTAAGGATTAGTGTTTTGTAGCACCAGGAGTTAGCCCATGAGAGGCATATGTAAGAGGAGCGAGAGTGCTGAAGTATGGAGACAAGGGCAGATAGCCCAGGTATATTTAAATGAGGGCTTTAACAGCTGATGACGTGATGTGTTCTTTGAAAGGCAAGACTTTAGCCAGTCTTCCCGTTTGAGCTCGTAAATTAGGGGCTGCCGCAAGGGGTGGGGTGAGAATGGAGGTCATTGAGCTTGACGTCACAGGCGGGTGTGTTGGTCGTCTGCAGTATTTCAAGTATGCCAGAGGGGAAGAAACGACCTTCTTGTTTTGAAAGCAGAGAGAGAGATTTGTTTTATGTCCTACGTGTTTTACGTAAGATTTTAACACTGGCCCATTTTATACTGACACCCTTGGATGTGTTGATTGGATCTTTGATATTGTTTGCTTAGGTATCTTGGACACCTTACCTGTCATAGGACTAGGGTTCGTGACCGTGTCAGGTCATTGTAAATTTTGTGGTGATTTTGTTTGCACCGGGGTTCGACGGCGCGAGGCTTTGTAAATTTTTTTAAGGGAATCATTGTTTTTGTGTCATTAAGCGGATATCCATCTTTCTAAACTTCGTGACTTACACTATGGTTACATGCTTGTTGCAGATTCACGTGTTTTTGTGAAGGCAGTGAAATGATAGTCCTCGGCTCAGCGTCATTTTTCCATCTCATATTGAAATGATCTTTTATTTGTAAATAATTCAATTTTATGTAATAAATCCCTATTTGTTAAACTTGGAATGCAGCGGTGTTTTCTGTTAGATATTTTATTTTAAATTTTTATTTAGTCGAATTCTTACCTGTGGAGGCACATGTCCTAGTGTTTTATCTTTATGTTGCCCCATTATACCCATGTTATCCTGAGAAGAGCGCTCTACCGGCTGATTGAAGAGGACAGTGTTCAGGTAAGACTATGTGCACCAGCTCACGTCTGTGAGAGTTCGTTCACTACTGTACTCTGGGTTCGAGACCGGCCTTCGCCTGGACTGAACTTAATAGTGCAGTAGGGCACATAGTATTAATGGCGCAAGCCATCGTGGGGCCTCGATATTGCTGTAATGAGGGCTACCCAGACAGTGTAAACCTAGCGCCATAGTATTAATGGCGCCGAGCAACGTAGTGGCCGAAATTCCGTAAAGGGCTAACCATAGCGCCATAGTTTATGACGACGAGTAACGAATGGCCCGATATTTCAGTAAAAGGGACCAGAGCGCCTTTGTCTACATTGTGAACTTGGTGTGGCTAACGGAGGACCCGATATTGCAGTAAGGAGGGTCATACAGCTTATTTTATTATGCCGTCAGGTGATGCTTGATATTTGTGTAATCGAGCTCACACAACCAAGTTGTATTTTGTTGATTTTCCCCATGAAATAGGGCTATAGGTCATTATGTGTATCTATAAAGGCAGGACCTGATCTTTGGTAAATAAAGGTCGTGCAAGGCTTGATTTCAGGCATATGTTATGACAGCTGCATTCAATTACGTGTTGTGCAGGTACACCAAGTTTGGTCTGTGATCTGTACTGTTAGCTTGGTGATATATTTGGAGTATGTTGTTAAACTTGTGAGGTTGAATGACTGCCAGTTCAGAGAGATATTTGGGATGTTCTGTCTTTGATCTTACCATTAGTTTATGGATATTGCTGTTGGTGGTGTTTAGCGAGGATGTGCTGATTTTGTGGTTTTCTTGTAGTGATGAATGATATTCGTGCGGGGATTTGACCTGCAAGGTGTTGTGTTTTACAGGTGTATAATCGGATAGCTTGGAGTTGTGCATGTGGTAGTTTTTGCTGGTTTATGACATTGTGTGGGAGAATTCTATGTTTGTGTTGTGTATATATTTTTATATTATAGGGTTGTACTGACGGTTACCCTATGTTTGAATGACATGATATTAGATTGAGGTAGCCAATTTAAGCTTTGAAAGTTCGAGAGTTTAGCAGTAGGAACATTGTGATAAATTAGAAAGTGTAGGAAATTTATAGTATTTGAAATTTAAACGAGGACATACGGAGCGGTCTTTTCCCGCCGGACTTTATAACAAGTGAGTAGAATGTCGGTAGACATGGGGGAGGTGCTGAGGCACCTGAGCGAACAGCTTGTGGCGCTTAGAGAGGATGTAGGAGAGATTAAAGGACAACAGACTAGGGATAAAGAGCAGATGAAAGAACAATTTGTGGCGCTGGGGGAACGTTTGAACGAACAAGTGACTACGAATCGTGAGCTATTGACGGAACAGTGTGCCAAAAGCGAGGTACAGTTTGTGGCGCTTGGTGAACGTTTGAACGACCAAGTCAGTGCACAATTTAAAGAACAAGAAATTAGGAACTCGGATCAAATAAAAGAACTTAAAGTACACGTAACCGAGCAACTTACGGAGAAAATCGCGGAGTGTGAAGAAAAGGTGACCGAACAAGTAGTACGCGCCGAAACACGGGTAGCTAACCAAATAACTGAGCTTAGGGAACACACTAGCATTCGTTGGGAGCAATTGGCCTCTGAAAATGAAGCAACTAGGGAAACCATAGCAGAATTAGATACTAAAATAGAGAATGTACGGCTGTGCTGTGTTACCACGACCGAGAAGTTAAGTCAACAGATGGAAGAATCGCACAAAACGGTAGAGAAGCAAATTCAGGAAGTAAAGAATAGTATCGAGGGAATAGAACAGCGTATGGAAGAAAAAGATAAGGAGACCCAGTCCGAATTAGGAACATTCAGAGAAAACTTGGTGGCAGTCGTAGTCCGCATGGATCATACTCAGGAAGAACTAGTCAGAATAGAAGAAAAACTAGAGGCTAGGACTCAAGAAGTGGTAGACAAATATGAAAGGACGACCGAGAAAAATAAGGCTAAAATTGCTGGGCTAGAATTGGACCTGCAACGAACTAGGAAGGAAATCAGCGCGGAGGTCCAGGGTTTGAAGAAGTGCCGTGAGCAGGAACAACGGTCAACTGAGAAACGTATACTAGGGTTAGAAAACGAGATGGAGAATATACGTGACAAGTTGGACCAGTTAAAAATTGAGGAAGACAACGGAGTAAAGAAGCGAAAACTGAGTAGGACTCATAGCCCGATGGAACGCCAATATGGAGATGACAGCCTGAATGAAAGTCAGGAAGAGGGACATGAGATACTAGGAGAATCATTTAGGGCTAAACCAAGAATAGGAAATTCAACCCTATTCAGTCAAGACAGTGTATTCCCGGGTTACCATTGGATTAGGGCACCCGAGGAGAAACCGAAGAAATTTGAGGGGAATGGAGAGGTCACACCCCGTTCATTCTTGAAAGAGTTAGAGACCTACATGGAAGAAGGACAGATACCACCTGAGCGCAGACTACGCACGGCAGAAAAGTATCTTGGAGGGATTGCTGGAGCTTGGTTTAAAGCGTTTGGGCAATCATTTAGGAATTATGATGAGTTTAAACGAGCATTCCTGAATAAATTCTGGAATCAGGGACATCAGCTGGCGCTCAGAATGGAGCTATACGCACGAAGATATGCGAATAGTACACCCACTAGACTAAGCGAGTTCTTCATTTCCCAATATTTACGCTTGCAAGAGCTAGATCATCAGCCCGAAGAGCTGGAAATCGTCACAACCATCATCAGACAGCTGCCAGTAGAGGTACAGAGGGCTCTTATCGCGGCTAATGTTACGACGGCGGTAGCCGCGGAAGAAATGCTGAGGCTCTGGGACCAAACGTCTGCACTACATCAACCACGGATACGGGCCATAGAGACGGTCCATAATGTGAACATACAGGCAGAAGCGCAGATGGAAGAAAGAAGCCACAAGGAATGGCAAAATTCCGGCACTCAAACACCGACCCGGAGGGAGCGAGATGACGAAAATCCTAAACCCAGAGGAGATGCGAACTGGCGACCTCGAAGATGGAGCACATGGCAGGAGGAACCGGACCGATGGAAAGGGCAAGAACACCGAAGAAATTCATTCGAACAGCGGCGGAATGACCGGCCGTACTGGAGACGAGACGGTGAACGTTACAACTCTAGAAGCAACCGCCAGCGATGGAATGGAAACCGAGCGAGATACGACAGGCAAAGGGAGAGTTCACTGCGCCCGAGAAATGGTGAGAGACAAGACGGCGTCTACCACTCAAGAGGGAGAGAGTCGGGGGAGATGTCAACGCGCGACACATGGCAAGAAGCGATTCGGAATCACAGTGCTGCTAACTCTCCTGGAGCTGCGAGCTTGGCATACCAAGAATTTCATAATGGCGCCAGGCCGAGGGGTCTCAACCCAAATGCACCTAGCTTTGCCGAGATCGAGAGAGAGGATAAAAAAAAACGAGAAATTTAGTGCCAGGAGATAGAATATATCGCGAGGATGCCGGTTGGATGACTATAGCTATTCATAATTGGGTTACCACTCCTGATGATCTATTAGAGGATCCGAATAAAAGTAATTTGCCCCGACCGAAAGAATTACCTGTAATTTATACCAGAATTCACGGTTTAAACGTACGCTGTCTGGCTGACACTGGAGCCACGGTCAGTGTAGTATCACAGGCCTTAGTTTCGGACATTCAAAGTAGAGTTCGTATCCCGTCTATACCAATTTCAAAGGTCAAAATTAAAGGGATTATACCTGACAAAGTAACGTCCTGTAAGGAGCAGGTATTACTTGACATCCAGATTGGAGATTTACTGGTGTCCCATCCATGTATTGTGCTGCCTAAAATGGAATACAATCTTATATTAGGAGCCGATTTCTTAAGAGAATATGAAGCTGTAATTGACATGGGTACGAACTCTATCCTGTTAAAATTAAATGGTAACCAGGAACGAGTAGAATTAAACCAGAACCAGGATTACCAACCCGGGGAACGTATTTGGACAATGGACATGCAGACGGAAGAACTTCATTCAGAAAGGTGGCTACAGGATCACGAGGAAATTATTCCTGAGTTCGAGATTATGGTATCCGAATTGGAAGAACAGCGAGAGAAAGAAAAATTTCTAGAACTATTGCCGAGTAAAATCGAAGAAGCAAAGATTAGTCCGGAAGACAAGGGACGGCTGCAGGAGTTATTGATGAGGCATGAGACGGTCTTTGGTTCGAAGCCTGGAAAGATCCCGAATTACCAATACAAATTATGTGTCAATAACTGGGAGCCTTTCAAACAGCGACCATATCCAATTCCAGAGAAGATGTTACCCCAGGTCCGGGAGGTAATCGAAGACATGGAGAGGAACGGGATAATCGCCAAGTCCCCGAGTCCGTTTTTAAATCCATTATGTGCAGTGCCCAAGGCGAATGGAACGGTGCGCGTGTGCCTTGACGCACGATCTTTGAACCAACGCCTAGTCCCCGAGTATGAGAGACCTCCAAACCTTAAGGATATTCTCAAGAAGTTCGGAGATATGGAATTTTTCAGTACGGTAGACATGACCTCAAGCTTTCACCATATCGTCTTGGATCCAAGTACAAATATGCTAACTGGATTTTTATTTGATAACCAGACGTATATTTTCCTACGTCTTCCATTTGGCCTAGTCTCAAGTTGTGCTGCTTTGATACGGGCACTGGAATCGAACCTCAGTCCCGAGGTAAAAGAGTTTACGATTCGGTATATCGACGATATTTTAATCTGCACTAAAACCCTAGAAGAACACATGGAAAAATTGAAGTTACTATTTCAGGACCTCGAGAGATGCAATTTCAAGGTTAATTTTGAAAAATCACACTTCTGTCAGCGCAGGGTATTGTTCCTGGGGCATGTAGTCGACGGCCAAGGCATTCGACCCAACCCAGCTAAAATTGCGGCGATACAAAATTTTCCTAGGCCGATCAAGATTAAACATGTTAGGCAGTTCTTGGGCTTAACGAACTTTTTCTCCAATCATTGTCCCGGTTACACGGATACAGTGGCGCCTCTTCAAGATTTGTTGAAGACCAATAATAGATGGAAATGGGGAGAAGAGCAAGAAAAAGCTTTTGTAAACACTAAGGTACTTTTAGAAAATTCTGTAAAATTGGGATACCCTAGCTTCGATAGGAAGTTCATCATACAGACGGACGCTTCTGCAGTTGGAGTCGGAGCAGTGCTGTACCAGGAAACACCCGAGAGGGAGCATAAAATCTCATATTTGGCTTTCATGAGTAGAAAATTACGAGGACACGAGTTGAAATACACGACCACCGAGTTGGAGATGTTAGCCATAGTTACTGCCTTAGCTCACTGGAGAAAGTATGTGTACGGATTCCCAGTAGTGATTAGAACAGATCACAAAGCACTTACCTTCATTCTTAAGACGGACATGGCTAATGCACGGGTCAGTAGATGGGCACTTTACGTCCAGCAGTTCGACCTCACGGTAGAACATTGCCCAGGGAAACTGAACATACTAGCTGACGCGTTGAGCAGAAATCCTAATCCGGAGGAACTTACAATACACTTAACTCTGTTAGACCAAGAGGATCAAAATATACTGGAGAGACTGCGGAATATTCATGAGGAACAGGAAAATTACCCAGAGACCGGACGGCTAATCCAGTACTTTCGGAAAGAACTCCAACCCGGGACTCCACAGTACGCTGAAGCGGAGCGCAAAGCGGTAAATTACCACTATTTTAACAACATTTTGCATAAATTTGTGGATGAGAATCATACGAAATTTAGAATTGTGGTACCTCCGCGATTACAGATTGACTTAATATGGATAGCTCATCACTCTACAGGACATTCAGGAATTGATAAAGTGGTAGCAACACTGCAGGAAACTTTCGTGTGGCCTAAAATGAGGTCGATGGTACAGAAAATCCTGCGTACCTGTGACATTTGTCAGAGGGTGAAACCAAATCCGTACCTTCTGAAGCAACCGCCACGACCACTGATACCTACGGGACCCCGTAAATTATTCGCAATAGACTTCTTCGGTCCCTTACCCTCTGCTACTAGGGGCTTAAAGTACATCCTTGTCTGTATGGACGTCTTCAGTAAATTTGTGACATTATGCCCTATTCAAAAGGCGAATACTCGTTCAACGCTATCGCAGATCAAAAGAAAGATAATACCCATTATGGGTAAGCCTGAGAGCATCTTAAGTGATCATGGGAGCCAATTCACTGCTGCAGGGTTTAAGCGTGAACTAGAAAGACTAGGGATCAAGCATGTCTTATCCAGCATCAGACATCCGCAAGCTAACCCGAGTGAACGTATCATGAGGGAGATATCCAAGTATTGCAGGATATACTGCCCTAGAGAACATTATAAGTGGAACACTGTAGTGCCCATTATTACAGAGTGTATTAACACAACTAGACACGAATCGACCGGTATGATTCCAGCATGGATTCACAAGAATGAGCTGCCTAAACGTCCTTGGGAAAATGTAATTCCGTGCCCTAGGGATCCTCAACTAGCTCAAGAGATATGTGTTAATAACGTGGCAGAACACTTAAAAGCACAGGCTGAGAAGCGGCTGCAAAGAACTAGGAATAAAAAATTTCATAGACCTTTACAAGTGGGCGAGTTAGTGTTAGTTAAGACACCCACTGTCTCTAACCCTACAGAGAGATACTACCATAAGTTCGCGGAGCTATACACTGGACCGTATAGAATAATTCATAGTTATGAAAATAACTCATACAAGGTACAAAGCTTGGACGCTACAGTGACTAAGGTCTTTAACTCATCAAACCTTAAGCCCTTTTTCCAACCCGGCCAATATCAATTAGACAATCAAGAAGAAGAAGAAGAAGAAGGAGGCGAAGAAGAGGAAGAAGAACCTGAGGACGAAGAGACCGAAAATATTGCCAGAGAGGAGGTTATCATTCCGGAAGAAGATGGAAATGACAGCGAAGAAGAACAACCAGAGATACCCAATGGTGAAGAAGAAGAAGAAGAAGTGAATATGATTTCTCCAGGCGACCAGAAACAGCGAGCTGAGCAGCGCAAAGAAACGGAGTGTCAAGACTGCGAGAGTAACCACCGGAGATTTCTAGCTCTGCTGGATGCCTATTACCAAGTTAGGAAGGATAGGGAGGCTATCATGTCTGTAGCTGAAGATAGTCCCATGCCCTGAAGTTTGGAATATTGACAGCAGATATAATTGCAATGAGAAATTGATCTTGGAATTTGGGAAAATAAAATTCTTCACAAAATTTTATTTTGTCGTTCACGGGGGGCTATGAACCGTTCTGTTCATTGGTGCAATTATATTAATTTGAGTATTGGATATTGGAATAATACTAGGCCACCCACGAAGCCGATGTCTTACAGTATATGTCATAAAGGGGTCCAGAAGAAGCGTTCTTTTGTGAAGTGAGCGCGCGTCATTATGAGAAATCTCCAGAACCCATTAATCGAAGTTATGTCCCAAGCGAAGCCTCTTGATGAAGCTTGGGGACGCTCTTCCAGTTCCCGGCTAAACTTATTCTAGGAGGGAAGAATGAAATAAATTAATATCTTTGGTTACAGAAGAGTTGCATTGGATTTGAGGCAAGAATTGCAACCTGTATTATATCTGCTTTATTTTGATAGGCATTAGGGCTGCATTAATTAATGCATTCGCTAAGTTGCGCTCATGATAATTAATGCGGGAAAATTTTCCCGGGCACGCTAAGATTGCACGCAGCCAAGTGGCTTGATGACGCCACCCGGAATTATAAATTAAGGCCGCCAGGGCATATCAGAGTCATTCGTAGACCGAGAGGCTGCAGGAACGAATCGTCATACGGCGTGTTGGTACTGAGAACAACGCTTTGTCTTCCAGCTACAACGACGACCTGTACTGCTATTTCTGCAAAGATTTACCCCAGCATCAAGTCAGAACGAGTGTTTGACAGCATCATTCCAAAGAAGCCACAACCAGGAGCTGAAGCCAACACAACAACGGGTATCGAGCCAGGAACATTGGGAGCACCTGACCAGCACAACATCGAAGAGGACACCTTCCGACTACAGAGGGAGCTGTACGAAGACGCCACACCAGCAAGAATGTCTCCACATGGTCAACAGTATCTGATGCAAGCCCGGCAGTCTATCAGAATGTGGTAGATCCAGTGGTCCACAGGGATGGCCGCTCCGCTATGTTTTCTATTTTAAGGTCAGAGCTTTCCAATTCTGTTTCAAGCATGTCATTGAAATTTAGATAGGAATATGGGGACCGTCAGTCAGCATATTTGTGTTAATAGGAGAGTTTCCCTTGTAATATAGAGCTAGGCCTCAAACTCGAACCCCGTACTTTAAGGTAGATGTTATTGGTAGAGTCGTTGTTAACGAATTTATAGTTCATTTTGATTGCGTTATTTTGAAGTACATGTTTGTGTAAGGGTCTGATCGAACTCAGTTGGGCATAGGAGGTTAGTTTACAGATAGGTACTTTTATTAGATCATATTCAGGCATTTGTTTCTGCAGACGTAGAAGGGTATAATTATGACCAAGTCGTGACCAGTAATTCACCCAGATTCATTGATAGAGCGAGCGAGTCCAGATATTTAAGAGATTTGAGCCCATAAGAGGCAAAAGTAAGATTTGCAGTCGGCCTGAGAGAGCCCAACCATTGAGAGTTTATTGAATATATTTCGGAAATGCCTAGTATGGCAATGTGATGATCGCGTAAGGATTAGTGTTTTGTAGCACCAGGAGTTAGCCCATGAGAGGCATATGTAAGAGGAGCGAGAGTGCTGAAGTATGGAGACAAGGGCAGATAGCCCAGGTATATTTAAATGAGGGCTTTAACAGCTGATGACGTGATGTGTTCTTTGAAAGGCAAGACTTTAGCCAGTCTTCCCGTTTGAGCTCGTAAATTAGGGGCTGCCGCAAGGGGTGGGGTGAGAATGGAGGTCATTGAGCTTGACGTCACAGGCGGGTGTGTTGGTCGTCTGCAGTATTTCAAGTATGCCAGAGGGGAAGAAACGACCTTCTTGTTTTGAAAGCAGAGAGAGAGATTTGTTTTATGTCCTACGTGTTTTACGTAAGATTTTAACACTGGCCCATTTTATACTGACACCCTTGGATGTGTTGATTGGATCTTTGATATTGTTTGCTTAGGTATCTTGGACACCTTACCTGTCATAGGACTAGGGTTCGTGACCGTGTCAGGTCATTGTAAATTTTGTGGTGATTTTGTTTGCACCGGGGTTCGACGGCGCGAGGCTTTGTAAATTTTTTTAAGGGAATCATTGTTTTTGTGTCATTAAGCGGATATCCATCTTTCTAAACTTCGTGACTTACACTATGGTTACATGCTTGTTGCAGATTCACGTGTTTTTGTGAAGGCAGTGAAATGATAGTCCTCGGCTCAGCGTCATTTTTCCATCTCATATTGAAATGATCTTTTATTTGTAAATAATTCAATTTTATGTAATAAATCCCTATTTGTTAAACTTGGAATGCAGCGGTGTTTTCTGTTAGATATTTTATTTTAAATTTTTATTTAGTCGAATTCTTACCTGTGGAGGCACATGTCCTAGTGTTTTATCTTTATGTTGCCCCATTATACCCATGTTATCCTGAGAAGAGCGCTCTACCGGCTGATTGAAGAGGACAGTGTTCAGGTAAGACTATGTGCACCAGCTCACGTCTGTGAGAGTTCGTTCACTACTGTACTCTGGGTTCGAGACCGGCCTTCGCCTGGACTGAACTTAATAGTGCAGTAGGGCACATTATAACAAAAAAAATAACAACTTATAACCTAAATAATATATCTACAACTGGCTTAAAGGAAAACTTATTCAAATATAAGGCTAAAATAAATTAACTGAATATTAGTATGTCACGATCTAAGTGTACTAAAATCGATGTTACTATGTAGTCTATTTCAACGAACAGTCTATAGCCTAACTTAAATCTAGTTCGTCATTTTTGGTTTCATTCGCACGTCATTCACTCTTACATTCATTCGAGTACTCTGGAGGAGTAGGCTGTTTTAAATGTCCTAGACGAACAAGACTTTTTAATATCATCCGGGATCGTATTCCATAACCTCGTAGCAGAGACCAGGAATGAAAGGCTGCAGGTATTCGTTCGATGCGGTGATATTTCAGGTAGTGATCCGGAACGAGTGTTAATTTCGTGGAACGAAGAAAGAAGCCTAAAATTGGACGATAGTAGGTGGGACTGTTTGAAGAAAGCAACTGTTAGACGTGGGTACTTAGTTTACAAATTTGAAAATAATATTTTGATCATGGACAAAATGTTATGAAAAAAAGGAATTACTAAACCGTATTTGTCAACTATAAAGCCAATGAACTGAGTGCAGTCGTGAAAGTAATTTCGTAGCAGCTCTCATTGATGTAGACGTGATGTAAGTACAAGATGCTGGTTTGAGCTATGACCTACAATCTTCTGTCGCCTGTTTTAGTGACGATAATTAACTGAAGCTACCAAAGCAAGATGTATATTTTCCTTGCGTTCTTTCCCCTCCTATTTCACTGCGTCGCACCTGCCTTGCTAAATCTTTGACAGATATTGATTATACTTCAGAGTCGCTGATAAACAATTTTACGGTGAGGGGCTCTAGACGCATATATTTAATGCTGCCAAGGCCGAAATGTCTTCTCACAGGCATCACCATTATGGAAATACTAACTTCCCTGGATGAGATAGAATCCTCCATCAACTAGAAAGGTGCAGCACTGGGTTTTGATCTCATTCCCAAAATTACTCCCGTGGAATATTGTAGGCAATTTACCATAATAGAGACTGATTCATCAGACGAGCTGCATACTAAACCAACAAACATGAATTTTAGCTCTACTGATAATATCCTATAAAACAAAACGGAAATAATTGTATATGTTTACCATTTTTTCGGTCACAACCTGCAATGCATTTAAAGAATATAAACCTATTTTCGTTAATTTTTCTCAGTAAATTTTTTATTGAAATGTTTTTATTTACTGTCCTGCCTCACCCAACCCAGGAAACTGGAGATGAAACATGATGATGATGATGATAATGATGACGATGACTAGCCTATATAGTGGAGGGGTAATATCGTGTACCATGAACTTAGTTGAACAACAGCTGTCGATGGATGATGATCAGTAAGGAAATGTATTCTATAGCCTGAAAATATACTTTGAAGGCATATCCAAAGTTGTATGTGGCAGTGATATCACTCAAGCTGGACATTTTAAATATGTTGCTGTTGAAATATTGAAAGAGGAATCCAGGAATGTTCATGAGTTTGTATGTAATACTTAACTTTAAAATCTTAGGTGAATATTGAAAAATTTCACAGGAACCTCCATATTGTTGCGCGAGTCCACTCTTCACAGCATCAGCTCTTACGAACAAATGGTTTGCACTCACTATATCATTAAGGAAGAAATATATTTGGCCACTTGGGAATAATGTGCATGCTTCGGATGATTCACCCGTTTCTTCAATTCGTGGAGGGTCAACGTCCATCATGGTATGAGGTACCTCGAAAGAGGCCCCAGGTAACTTCAGGGCAGAACCATTCACCATCTCCGCCACTGTAGAGCTGCTTTCATTCCGAAAAGAGGAACAAAATCCGAATAGAATCATGGGCAGTATATTTGCCCATTTAGCTGCAGTATGGGCTCGTATAGCACTATTCAGCCTAGGGTGAGACGTTTCCATTTTCCCATAAGCGTGTGTGGTATGAAGTAGTTCTTGTCAGCCGCAAATATTTACCAAAGCTCGGAACATACTCGAGTGAAACTGTGTTCACTGAAATTTCACTGTCTGTTGCGGCGTTCCAAATTTGATAGGCTAGAACTTGAAAAAAGTTGTTGCTACGGTCCCTCTTCAATGTTTTGCAGAGGTACAAATTCTGTCAAGTTGCTGAACCTATCTATACATGTCAGACAGTAAGTGAATCCTTCGTAGGGTGGTACAGGGCAAAATACGCCGATATGTACCTCCTGAGAACGTCCATCAACACCGGGAAGTATTATAAAAGGTGATTTAGTATGCCTGGAAATTTCCTTTTCTGGCAAAATTTACATGCTCTAGTCCTTTGTTGGACATCCTGTTTTAAGCTCGGCCAGACAAATTTTTAAGAGAAGATCTTCACTGAAGATCATACACCTGTATGAGCCATGTTGTGATAATGTTGAACTAAGGGGATCATAAATTGCTTACGTAAATATAGACGAATGTCATACCACAGTTTTAAACGACCATGAGTAGTAAATTGCTCAAATTCAGTGAGATACTGTAACTTGACTCGAAGTCTAGAAGTTTTTCGTCTTTTTTCTTGTTAAGCAGCCATCATATCGTATTCCAACGCCACTAGTTCTTTCAGCCGAAGTAAATTAGCGGAAAATATCCAAACACCACGAAATAAGGCATGTAGAATACGTAAATTTAGGCAATATATTAGTTGAGGTAAAATATGTAGTTGGTTAATGACACAAGACTACAGGTTAATATCAGCTCGAGAAAAGCCATCGCAAATGTGGCACGCTGGTCCATTAATCAGCGGTGTAATCGTCTGACTTGAATTCAGACATGTAAATACGCATGAATTGAGTCGTACAGGTGCCGGATGTCAGCTTGTAAGAAGGAGTTCCATGCGTGTTGCACTTGGTCTGTCAATACCGGGACGGTTTTTTCTGGTTGTGGATGACACTTGGGTTGTCGTCCAATTATGTCCCATATATACTTGATTGGGGACAGATCGGGAGATCGAGAAGGCCAAAGCAACATGTCGACACTCTATAGAGCGCGTTTGATTACAACAGCGACATGGGGGCGTGCATTATCCTGTTGGAAAATACCCCCGGTTATGCTGTTCATGAATGTCAGCACAACAGGTCGACTCACCAGGGGGACGTACATATCTGCAGTCAGGGTGCGTGGAATAACCACGAGATTGTTCGTGCTGTCATAAAAAACTGCTCCTCAAATCAGAACTCCCGGTGTAGGTCAAGTGTGTCAACGCCGAAGACAGGTGAAATGCAACCATTCACCTGGCCTCCTTCTAATCAATACACGGCCATCACCGGCACCAAGGCAGAACCGGCTTTCATCGGAAAATACAACGGACCTCCACTCCATCCTCCAATGAGCTCTCGCTTGACACCACTAAAGTCGCAGACGGCGGTGGTTTTTTGTAAGTTGAACGCACGCCGCAGGGCGTCTGGCTCGGAGTTTTCCTTCAAATAACAGATTTCGAACAGTTCGTTGAGTCAATGTCGGGCCAACTGCCACTCGAATTGCTTCTGTAGACACAGTCCACTGCGCCTCAGCCATACGGCGAACACGTCGGTGCCCCCTCACGGCGATGCCACTGGGACGCCTGGAGCCCGGTCTTCTTGTGAGCGTACCTTCTCGTGACCACAGCTGCCAGCACGAATGCACAGTGGAGACGTTCCTGCCATGTCGTTCTGAAATAGCGGGGAAGAAAAATCCACCTTCACGTAGCACTATTATACGGCCTCGTCAACCGCAGTGAGCTATTGATACTGGTCTCTTTGTTGTCTTAAAGGCGTTGTTGACCCACTCACCGTCACTTTGCCCAATCTCACAGGTAACTAATGCTCTCACACAGTAAAGCCCGTATTTAAAGCAAACCTGATGTGGAAAGTCATGGGGCCGCTACGCTAATGAGATTCGCGGGAAATTTGAATCAATGTCATCTTTCAGATATACAAACAAGCCTACCGACGTTTGTTGAACTAGCATAACCACTTCTAGGTGTTTGGATACTTTTATCCGCAAGTGTAGGTGATCAGCCACCACATTTTATACTCTCAAGACACATGACACAGATCGGTGTGAATTAAGAAATGTACTAGAGATAGTGATAACTCCAACGGTGAAGCTTTCCCATTCTTCTGTTTGAATATAAAAGTTAATGGTGCATCGCATGTATACACAGTAAATGATCTTCCAAAGATAGCTATTTTAAATAGTTTATAACAAGATAGATTCTGAGAACTTCCCAATCGTAATTCATGTAATACCTCCAGGCAAGAGAAACTTATTTGAAAAGAAACAATAGGCTTCCAGATCTTTTTATTTTATTTTAGAGGGCTGCTCCTGCAGCAAAATCTGATGTATCTACGAACAATACAAGTTGACGTTACATGATTGGGAAGGTTAACAGTGAAGCCTAAGCTAGATTTCCTTTACATTTTTCGAACTGTGACGTTGCATCTAGGGTCCAGTCGATATTCCTCTTGTCATTTTTCTTAATTCTCTCAAATAGTCATTTAGAAGACTTGGTACTGTGCAGCATATTGTAATTGACGGCGATTGAAATTAAATTTGCCAAGGAATGCTCGCAACTGTTGTACAGTTTCGGAAGCTGTGCAATGAAAATTACTGCTACTGTCTGGAAGTCCGGTTTTGTTGTTTTCTGGGGTGATGGTGTATCCCAAGAAGCTTATTTCCTCAGTACCAAACATAGACCTTCAGAGATTAATTTGATACCATACTTATCGAGACGTTCGTAAAAGTGATTAGATGTCGCGAGTCTTTTCTTCTTCTTCTTCTTCGGAACCAGATGCAAACAGTATGTCATCTAAGTAGGTGAAACAGAAATATAATCCTCACGGTACTCCATTAGCAAATCTTTGATAATTACTGGCTGCATTATTAGTCCAAATGCCATGAAATAGAATTCAAATAATCAGAACTGGATGATAATGGCTGTTTATGTTCATCAACTTTTGTAAGTAGAACTTAATAATAAGTCGCCATGAGGTCCACCTTTTTCCAATGAAGGATGAGGTTGATGTGATCCATTTACGTGATCGGATAGCGTTCTGGGAGGGTGTGGTCCTCCAAACGGCGATGAACTGACAAACATGGTAATAGCTATCAGGTTGTTTTACCATATTTGTAGAGAACTAGCCCGATACGATTTAGATGGTTGAGTAATGTTGTGGTTTATCATGTACTGGATTTATTTCCTCGCAGTGTCGTTTATCATGTACTGGAATTCTTGCCTCGCCATGCACATTTTATGTGGGACTAATCTACATGGATTGCTGAAGAACGGAGGGCAGCTTGACGTTGTGATGTAATTATTAACATCATCCTTTAGGTGCGACACATGTTTTCGTTAGTTTTGTAAATGTATTTAGAGTTTCAGAAAATTTACAGGAAGTATGAAGCGAAATAACTCTCTCGGTTGCATCAATACTTGCTATATTCCCGTTCACGTTCAACTGAGTGTTAACAGTGGAATCAACCAGACGGTGGAAATGCTGAAGAAAGTGGTGCCTAATATGCCTAAGGTACCTGTGACATGAATGACCATACAATCATACGTTTTTAATCCAGGTGGCAATGACGAACCAATTTGTGGCAGATTTGATTCAGGCGTAGTATCTTAAATGCCATTCATTAGTTATGTTAAAGTGAAGTTGTTATTCTTCAATTCTATTGCAGTTTATATTGGTTGATTTCGGGACCATAGACGATGTATATGGGCATCAGTGAAGTCACCATATATTGATAACTGGGGATTACTCATTATTTTCTTGAACTTCCTGAGGAGAGCGTATATACGTCGAAGATTTGGTGGAGAGATGGGGTTGAGGATAGGTAGACAATATGTGGGTGAAGACCTTATTGTCCCGGTGATGAGACGCATCGTGGTGTTGAGCTGCGTGTCTACGAGTTTGGTGTGAGGGTTATTCAACCAAACAGGAGCACAGTACTCGGCAGTCGAAAACACAAGTCCAAAAGCTGTGCATCGAAGTAAATTTGCAGTTGAATCCCAATTTTTACCACATAATTTTTGGATTATGTTGTTGCGAATTCTTTACTGTGATTGGATGCTATGAAGGTTTTGTCTAAAGGAGGGTGTTCTTCCTAAGGTTACTCCTAGATATTTAGGGAATCTATTATGTTTCAATAATTGATTTGCAATATACACCTGCAATTGTTTGTCATCTTGCTGTCTAGATGGATGCAACATATTCTGTTTTGTTGGCATTAGGTGAAAGTCTCCACAATTTAAAGTACTGTATCAACTCTCTAAGGTCGTCCGTCAGATTCACCTCGGATTTCTCGAATGTTGTATCTCTTTTACCATTCGCTCAATCGTCAGCATAACCGAATTATCTTGATATGTGGCAGGCATATCTGAGATGTATAATCTAAGTAAGATTGGAGCAAGAACAGAACCGTGAGGACGTACGTTATTTAGTGATCTTTTGGAGTTCACAGTATTCCCCACATGTATTTGGAAAAGTCTTTGGGTTAGCATGTTATTAAAGAGCCGGGCAGTCACCTTACATGGGATCACTTTTAGAAATTTTAAGAGTAGGCCATCCTTCTTGACTGTACCGTAGGCTGATGTCAGGTCAGTAAAAGACACCGATGTCTTAAGCTTTCTCTGATAGCCTGCTTCTGTGCAAATGTAAGAGTATTTGGTATGTAGTGCTTCTGTGCGGTCTGAATCCTGCCTCCTCCACTGGGTATTCCTTCAGTACTTCTAGGTCAGTTCTATTTAGAAGAAGCTTTTCCAGTAATCTACAATATGACACACTAAGCAGGGCAATAGGACGATAGATCTCTGGTTTATCGTTTGCTTTGCTGTATTCAAGATGCCGATGAGCTTTGTTTGCTTGAATAACTTTGGCAATTGCCCACTATGTAGAATGTTCGTGAAGAAGGTAGACAGCCATTATCTACCTCCATCCCCACTCTGAATGATAAATTCCGGGTGAATACCATCCACACCTGGTGCTTTACCTGGCTTGATATCAGCAAATGCTGTAGTTTTCTCAGTCGCAGTTAAAGGTCTGTAGTATTCCAATATATCTGGGACAAAATCATTCAGAATGTTCAGATTCTTCTTTATGCGCTTCGTGAATACTTTATATCCCTGTTACTTTGGGAATCATGACGGTATGAGACGCAATTCTGTTTGGGTGAATTTCAGAAATGGTTCGTGTAATGGGTTTACCATCCGCATGCTTTCTGAGAAGGGACCAAGCTTTTACATAGCTTCTGCAAGAAGACAAAAGTGGATTCTGAAAGGTGAATCTCTTGAACTTACAAAATCCAGTCCTGAAGCTTGGTTCAGATAAAATGAAAACACTATAGGAAATATCGGAGTTTTGAATTGGATTTTGATTCCCTTTCGAAATTATTCTGTTATTTTATTTACCGCCTGTTCTACATAAACATTGAAATGGAGAGGAAATAACCTGGAGCAATGCCTCATTCCTTTACGGATTGTTCAATAGATTAAAGCATCAGCATATAAATGGTAAGGGCTATGAATGTAAAGAAAATAAAAGTCGGTACTTGGTTACCTTAAGTGCAAGGCAAGAGCTCCATGGTCACCATTTCACGTTCCCTCTGTTAAGGTAAGATCGTTCAGTACTCCGGTAAGAACTGGGCATCTACTGGCCTTCGTTCGCCGTAATATTCCACTAAAAATACACATTTCACCAGCACCGATTTGAACAACTGGCACAATCCAGTAATATCCGTTGAATAGGTAAATGACTGTTCGTAATTCTTAAGACTAACAATAATAAAAATTTCGTAATTTCAGTTGGCAAGCTAATGTTTCACTTGCTAATAATCTGGCAAGTTACATTTAAGAACCATTATTTCCCATAAGTGTGATCAAGGTACTCACCTGAAGAGCACCATACCTTCTGATTAATCGCAATTTAGGAAACAGTTGTACTGTTTTGTCTGATATACAGAGGTAGTAACAAACTCATTTACTAGCTATTACTGTGTTTTAAAGGACGATTGATGCATAGCTAGTTTATAATTATACGTCGTGTGTGAAACATAGTTCAATATAATTAGGGTACTGTAACAGATCACTTCTCCAGTCCGTACGAAATTCACAGTGCCTTCACTTTATCATACATTTCCCAAAGTTGTGCATTTCTGATATATTACAGTGGCTGGCTACCCGACTGGCGAAGGTGAGATCGGATCATTCGGAAGGACGTCTGGCTCCATGGCTAAATGGTTAGCGTGCTGGCCTTTGGCCACAGGGGTCCTGGGTCCGATTCCCATCAGGGTCGGTAATTTTAACCATCATTGGCTAATTTCTCTGGCACGAGGACTGGGTGTATATGAAGTCTTCATCATTATTTCATATGCATCACGACGCGCATGTCACCTACGAGCGTCAAGACAAAAGACCTGCACCAGACGAGGCGAACATGTCTTCGGACACTACCGGCACGAAAAGCCATACGCTAATTCATTTTATTCGGAAGGACGTGGATTCAAATCCCCATCAAGGAGTGGAAAAAAATTATAATCGAGATTTCCACTTCTGGAGGGGCATTCACCTTTCGCCAAAAATGAGTAAATTCCAAATGGCAAAGACGATCCGACTCTATCCCACTTTTTATAGTAGTATGATAGTTCCGGGTAATGGAAATATTTGCGTTGCCACTTTCCCAATTGATTTCATGGCCAGTATGGAAATGGGTTTGCTTTGTCTACAATTCTGCACTGGTTCCGACTTCGCAGTTATACGACTATGTGACGCACGTCATGTTTTACTGTCTCTTTTGTATTTCATTTCAGTTGCTACTTTCATTAGAAGCCCTAGCCTATTATCAACTGGCTGACATATTTCCGTTCATAATTAACTTGCAGTATCTAGCCCATTTCACAAGTTCATGCATTCGAGTCAAGTTCATTTACAATACGGTGGTATCGCTTTGCTGTGTACATTTTCTCACTCCATGGAGCGTAAGATACATTTATTCTCTGACAGTTTAACTTCCACTCCAGTGTCTGGTGTGAGTTCAAAGGGAAATTGAAACGCCAAAACAGTAGTCCGTGCGAAATCTCTGTTGGTTGTAGCTACTAAAACCTACAGCTTTTGTGAGGTACAGCCTCAGTTCAACTGGTAAGTTCGCATTCAATTCAATACTATACCTTTGTTTATGGGGACTGGTATCATAATAAAGGTTGTTTTCTAGTGATTTAACGTCGCACTAACACATCGAAGGTTTAGGATTGGGAAGAAAGCGTCCGTGGACTTAGTTAAGGTGTGAAAATGCGAAACCACCGAAAATAATCTTCAGCATGTCGACGGTGGGATTACAATTGGCTCTTTACATCGCACCGACATAGATAGGTCTTACGGCGACGATTGAACTGGAGAGGTCTAGGAGTGGTATGGATGCGGACGTGGCTTTAATTAAGGTACAGCCCCAGCATTTGCGTAGTGTGAAAACAGGAAAAAAAAGTAAAATCAACTTCAAGGTTTCCGACTGTAGGGTTCGAACCCACTACCTCCCGAATACAAGCTGATAGCTACGTGACCCAATCCGAGCGGCCACTTGTTCGGTTGCATTCAGTGGTGTGAGACCAAGAGATGAGTTGACTTATGTTAGAGGTAGTTGATCTGTTCATGAAAATCAAGCAATGCAGCTGTGAATGTCGTAACGTTGTCTCCAGATTTAAAGCAGTAGTTCGTCTGATTGGACAGCAGCCGTCTTGGTGGTTTATGCGAAGAATCCAAAGACTAGAGATTAACTAAAAGGGGGAAGTCACTCATTAAATTCTGTATACTCACCAGTAATATTTACAGAAAGTGCTTACAAACAAGTGCAAAGGTGTCAAACTCGGCTTTGAACACAGATGAAAGCACTTCCGGCCTCTACTCTATCTGTAGTAAGTTATTCATTTTGTACTTCCATTATTATCATTGTTATTATTATTATTATTATTATTATTATTATTATTATTATTATTATTATCAACGTACAAGAACATAATCTACAATATGAATGAATTGAAAGGAATCGTTGCTCCTTTAGTAAGTTCCAGAGGACTTGTACATATACAGCCGGTCAAGCTCCTACGAAAATTCACACAGTGATTCACTACCCTCACTCGATGTGGAAACAGAAGTTTCGTCCGGATCCTATCAGAAAGGGATCCGTCGGTACGACGAATTACCACGCCCGACAGACATGTTTTGACTGTTTACATTTTTCTTTCACCAGAAATTTTTCTCGTGGTTTTATAATTGAATTATTATTGGAGTAAACCATCTTGAAGGTACTACGTAGTTGTATAAATTATGAAATTCTGTACCATTTTACAATACTACAATCACTTAGATGTCACAGTTTTGGTCTCCTCTTCTCAGCTAAGTATCACTTCTGGGTTCTCACCATGGTTTTGCTATGCGGATGTGGACATGGTGGGTCCCAATACAATCACTGAAATCTTGTCAGGAAATATCAGCAGAAACGTATTCATCGATCACAGTCCTTATCACAAGTCACTGTTGTCGATCCACTCAGATTTTTTTCATCTGACACATTGGACGAATGTAAAATCAATTCATCAATCTTCGCTGATTGCTCTGTGAGAGCCTACACCTCAAATAATGAGAAGGATCAACCTCAAATTGGTCAACCACCATTAAAAATTGAGACTGACGATAACGATCGTATTCGGGAGGACTCCTTCTCTGGCTGGATGGAGAATTTAGGCTTAAATTTCCTCTAACTCAAAATGAGCGAAGACGGGTACATTTCTCTTCCCTAGCTGAGCCTCACTTTCTCGGTGTTATGAATGTGGTGCAACTCCCGTCATTTCCCATTAGATAACTCACCAAGGTAGGGTTCACGGGAGAGATGCGCAGTAGCAAAGCAGAGCTGTGACGTCACGCAGGACCCTCACGTTGAAGCTACCCTGAATGAGGTAGAGGTAGTTAAGAATAAGAATCGCTGTGCAGGCAGAAGGTATGAGCTAATACAAGATAGTAATATATTTGTGGTGTTTAAGAAACCGTGTGTATTTATTTTATGTGATGACACGTATAAAGCAGTAACAGTGTACACTTTTCAGTTTTGCCATTGCAGGCTGCACAAATCATAGTAGGCACGCGAAGGAACGAAAGATACACTTTCATGTCTTCCCTAAAGCCACTGACCTAAATAAATGGTGGCAGTAAGAAGTAAACAAGACATTATTGAAAGCTCTTCCTCAGCTTCGAGGGTCCGAAAGATTTTATGATCATCCTCTTCCGACAGCTGTGACGCAAAGGGTGAAATCATTGCTTCTCGGCCACAATGCTTCTGAGGCGATAAGAAATTCCAACTGTTCTCGGAAGAAAATGAAACATTACGTCCAAATATGTTATATGCTACTGATGAAGTCGATCAGAACTCGGATATCATGTGCCAGTCTAAGCCCATCATTGGACTCATAACATCCCGTTCTTTACCGGAGGATGAGCAAGGGTTCTTTAAAGCTCTTGAAGAGCTAGTGGAACATCTCGAGGACATCCGCCAATCCAAGGATCGTGATGAGCTGCTTGAAGATTTCACGGGCTATATAGCTTTTAGGATAAAGAAGAAGTACCTCGATATAGAAAGCGATTATGGAAAGAAAACCGATCAACCTACAAGGTTTAATGCAGCCTACAGAGAGATGGCACACCACGTTAGTGCAGATGGAAAAAGAGTTCACATTTCTACCACGGGAAAGAACTGATGGAGAGTCCTAACATCATCACAAACCTTACGAATATCCTGAAGAAGTAATTCCCAAAAATGTACGAGTTTGCAAGTTGTTTCGTGAGAAGCCGTTCTTTTATTCGAATGAATGCTTTAAACAATGGTAAGACATTCAGAAGACCGGATTTCAGTTAATACAATACCGATAAAGAAAGAATAAAATCAAAGAAATTCCACTGATGCTCTAGATAAGTGCGTTTGATAATACATTTTTAATAGCAGTATTATTCTTTGTGTATAACACATGTGTTAATCTTTCATGAAAGACAGTTTATTATGTTGTATGTGATCCTTACCTCTTACCATAACTACCTTGGCTTCTCACGTGACACTCTTTCATCTCCTTGCTGTGAGAAAGGAGAAGTGTCTCTGCCCCACTTTCCACGCTTCATTGAACCTCGTTTGACTGAGAATTCAGACAAAGCCAAAAATTACCGCGAATATTTCGCGATGGTCAGTGTGAGCATGAAGGTGGATGCCTACAATGGAGGGGGTGTCATACTATCTTGAGGTGCACGGAGATGTATACCATCTGATCAGATCTCGTATATCTACAGCAGCCCAAGCTCTTACTTACGCCGGGCTGAGTGGCGCAGGTAGTTGAGTGCTAGCCTTCTGACCCGAACTTGGCAGGTTCCATCCTGGCTCACTCTGGTGGCATTTGAAGGTGCTCAAATTCGTCAGCCTCTAGACGGTAGATTTGCTGGCACGTCAAAGAACTCCTGCATGACAATATTCCGGCAACTCGGCGTCTTCGAAAGCCGTAAAATTGTAGTTAGTGCGACGTAAAATACATATTATTATTATTATTATTATTATTATTATTATTATTATTATTATTATTATTATTATTATTATTATTATTATTATTATTATTATTATTATTATTATTATTATTATTATTATTATTAACTCTTGCTTATGAACAAGACGTTTACATATACAATGTTACCGCCCATCGGACGCGACCTCAGATTGCAACTGGCTGTAATCCTTCCTTGGTGAGAGAGCTCGCTGACTCCCTGTGGATCGTCAAAGAGTACGTGAAGCAGTTCAAGACATCGCACGAGGTAGTGAAGTCTAATCCAAATCGGAAGAATGAAGTGGTTTGAAAATGATTCAGAAGACGAGTGTCCATCCAGAGAGTGGAAATCTGCCAACTACATTTGATGTGGCCGAAGTCTTTGAGGCAATAAATTGTGAGCCGCTTGCTGACATCATCTTCAGACCTATACTCGCTCGAATGGTGAAAGTTATTGAGAAGAAGCTGGACTCTCTTGCTTATCCACACCTTTTCTTTTATGAGGAGTCTGGCAGGCACATTAACATTCCCAGAGCGTTCGTCCAAAGCGGAGTAAGTAAGAAGGAGACAATGCTTGAATACGCTTCTTAACAAGACGTGCTACGATCCTCCACCATTCTGGACATCTCTATCTTCAGTGAGCGGTGGATATCAACGTCAGAGTAGAAGAGGGCGCGCTTTACTTCCTCCGCTTTAATAAGAGCATACTCCATGCTGGGGCTTAGAAAATATTGAAAGATCTGATCTCAGTTGCCTACAACGACGCAACCAAAGGCCATGAGATCATTTTTCCTCTTCGTTCCAAGATTTTCCTCAGAATATATTCGAGAAGTATTAAGTCTCTATGGGTTCCGTGAGACAATTTGGAAATCCCGATTTCTTCATTACGTTCGCTAGAACCCCCAAACGTCCAGATATCAGTGAATAGTTAAGTACAGAGATGAGACATGCCTCCGTCCAGATTTGGTGGCGCACATGTTCAGTGAGAAGATCCGCTATCTCAAGCATCATTCAGTCGTTGGGAAGATTCTCAGGAGAGTGACGAATATCATCTATACCTTTGAATATCAGAAGTGAGGACTCCTTTCCTATCAAATCTTGCTAACCACCGAAAGTGCTGATGAGATTCGAGAAGGTGAAAAGATTGGCAATATCCTGAGAGCTGAAATTGCGGGTGTAGAGATTGAGTCTCTTCCTCACAAGTTTATTACAACTCACATATGCACGGTCCGTGCGGCGAGATTAATCCTTTCGGCCAATGCATATTTGACAGTAAGTACTCAAAATAATTCCCAAAGACATTCATCAACACATCGCGCCAGTCCGATAATAGCTACCTTCAGTATCGACATAACGATACTCATACTGCAACTGTCATAGGATGTACGTTTGACAATCGGTGGGTCTTACCATAAAACCCCATCTGTCCTATCGCTACCAAGCCCACATCAACGTCGAAGTGCAAAGCGTCCACATCTGTTAAAACTGTCAAGTACATCTATAAGCACATTTACAGGACACGGGATCAATTCGAGATATTACGGGAAAGTCGTAGAGGCTGGAGGGGATCAGCATAACTGTGATGAGATTTCCCATAATCAAAACACCCGCTACATCAGATCAGCCGATGCTCAATGATGTCTATTCAACTATAACATGATCTGCCAGACGAACTGTGCCTTTCATCTCGACCTTCAGCTAGCAGATCAGCAGCAATGCCATCTTTCAGCGAGTACAAGAGACAGCTGACCACAGGAGGGTTCAGTTCAGCATGAAACTCTCCCAGTGCTTTGAACTGAATAAGTGAGATTAATTTGCTGTTCTCTGCAACACTAGACATGGACTCAAATCAAGAGGAAGTGTGTGAGATGTGTGTCAATGACCCGATCCTACACCATCTCACCAATGTCGAGCTCTTTCACTTCCGACATTTTCACCTACATGTTCGCAGGGACACAGAACGGAAAGACATGCGAACCTTCGAGGAATTCATTTACCTCACATTTCGAGAAACGGCCATTGCTCGAGGCTTAACAGAAAAAGTGATAATTGGCGTCGGATGATCGACAAAGCAGACTATCATGCAGTCCCGTATGTCTTTGCGATAATCCTCTCAATCAATAATTCTTCTGATTCCTCCCAGCTGTGGAATCTGTTTAAGGATTCTTCATATGAGTTTCTCGTTCGATGGTAAGGGGAATATATTGGATATAATCAGGCTTTACCTGAGATTGATGAGGTTTTCCAGAGCCATCAAACTGACGTGCGACTCTAGGAATTCCTACACCAAACTGCGAAATCGACTGTGACTTGAAATCGATATCCGTAGGGAGCGAAGTACCTATCGAGATCCCACTCATGGGAAGAAATTGATAACCGATCAGGTTGCTGTTGCCGACAGCTCACAAAATTGTCTCAAGCTCTTCTACGTTGATGCTGCAGCCGGTTATGGAAAGACGTATATTCAACTGACTGATCAATTTCCTTCGTTCAGAATGTCTGATGGTTCTCTCTGCTGCCTACATGGGAATAGCTGCCAGTCTTATGCCTGGTGGACGGACCATTCACAATATTTTAGGTCTACCTGCAGAAATTAATAAGGCTTCAGTCTCAGTATGAAACCAAGAACAGGGCAAAGAAAATGCGTCAAACAAGCTGAACTCATTTAAATGGAAAGATGTTCAACGACCACAGGTACCGTTCTCTTAAAACTTGTTCGACACTTCCGAGATTTGGATGGTGAATTCGGTGCTGGCATATCCTTCGCTCGTCGATTTCTTCTTTTAAGTAGAGACTTTCGCCAGACACTCGCGATCGCTCCACACGCTGGGAGAGCACGTATTGCCGTATCATCGTTCAAGGCAAATCCACTTTGGTAATGTGCACATGACTGACTAACAAGAAATATCTGACTCAGTGCTGGATAGGACAACTTCACTTATTTTCTTCTCAAGTTTGGAGACTTTCTCCTTGACCACATAGAAAATACTCTCATATCACCCTTCATTTCATTGGTCAAGACGACTTTGTAGAATTTGTGCACCGAATATTCATGAGTTCATCAACGAACATTGACCATGCGATACTCGCACCCGAGAAGAAAAACTGCGCTGAATCAAATAGTAAGTGCTTTCCCTCTTTCCATGGTTGTCTGGTGACTTGCTCTTAGTTGAAAAAATCGACAGTGATGAGAGTGGCATCCATCTTCAGTATCCGACGGGGAACCTCCACTCAATCGAAGCATCGGGTCTGCCCCTCCATCGTCCCTGCCTAAGGGTCAACGCTACTTTGGCCAGACACCAGATTTACTACGGGGACAAGATTATACAATTATGTAATGTCAAATAAACAGGAACAAGGACGGTCACTGAATACGTATTGTGAGTTCAGGGAAACTTCTGGAAAATTTTGTTCTGTCATGCAATATACAGTAAAGGGAAAATGTATTAATTAGTGATGAATTTCAAAATTCTTTAAACTAAGCCTGAATACAATAAAGAATAATGCACAATATAAGGCACTTTAGTAGAATATATTTATCATCATTTACTCTCGTAATCAAGGACTAAAGTAGTATGAAGCCAGCAGGGTGCTGTCATGCATGGCACAACTTCACACAAGGAAAACCATATTGACCTATGTTTGATCTCCCTTGGATAGTATCGGGTATTATTGAGTGTCGGGTGTACCATATTTCTTTTTCAGGCTAGTTACTTCCCATGTGAAACATAACCTAAATTGCCCTTAGAGAGCTGATCAACTCCTTTAGGGACCCCATTTTTCCGACTGAATTACGAAACGTTCAATGACCTCGCAGACAGCAGTAAGCAATGATAGCCACTTGAACAATGCGGTAAACTCACGTTGTCCTTAGCTCCTCAAAGTGACAACAACAGTTATATTCCTGAGGCGTGGCAGAAAAGAACAAGACAAGCCCAACAAGGACAGCAAATTCGTTAAACGTGGACTTTAATTAAAGTCAAGTTGCAGGTAGTCAGCTCACAGCACCATATGGAATTTCATTTCCTCCACTGTGTTTAACTTAGCACATGCTGCATATCTGAGCAAGCAGAGCCTTGCATGACCCTGTTTGTTAAACATGAAATTCGCTGAATATTACTACGGTGTTCGTTCCTCTTCTTTTTTGCCCGTGTTCGAAATGTTGAGTTATGACCTAGAAACATATGTAAAGTTAACGATCTTAAATGTGCCTCTTTCTTTCAATGGTTTATGATCTATCGACCTTTCAAAGTCGCAAAATGAAATTGTAAGTCTTGTTTCAATGAAGCATTAGGAAAACCAAGCCATTATCTCCAAAGTTATTTGGAATAATTTAAGAAATGTCTAGATAATCAAACGATAGAGAATTATCCACCTGAGTTCAGTCCAAATGTGCACCAATGATTGATTGACTGATTGACTGATACATGTTATTTCCGTACATGAAGTCTGTCAGACGGCGCAATGCTGTAGTCGTAGGTAACTGCTAATAATATAGAGAAAGAACAACCAAATATTGCATGAAAGGACTTTCCCAGAATTCTCTTGACTTTAGCTCTCATAAGCAATCCTATGGATTGTTGACTGTCTGGTCGTAGCAAATGACACAGAACTCCGTATTTGGTACTCATATGCCGGCTGTTATTTATTTATTTATTTATTTATTTATTTATTTATTTATTTATTTATTTATAAATTATTTTACAGGACGAGACTCAGGCTATTAATTTATGATCATTGCCTTAAAAAAGGCAGAACAAAATTCGATTGTTGGTTCGTTCTAACCAGGTGTGTGTGTAGTCTTAAGCATTAGAATTCATCCATCCTCACAGGCGCGGAGGTCGCCTATGTGGCGTCAACTCAAAAGACCTGCACCAGTCCTCTCCGGAGGCCACACGCTATTATTATTAACCAGTTTTTAGGTTTTATATCGGACAGGACAAGAAATCGCCAATGCTGGGTTTGCTTTAATTCAGACCTGTTTTTCTGTTTGTTTGTTCGTGTGTTTGTTTCTTTGTTTCTTTGTGTGTTTGTTTGTGTGTTCCTTTGTTTGTTTGTTTATTTGTTTGTTTGTTTGTTTGTTTGTTTGTTTGTTTGTTTGTTTGTTTGTTTGTTTGTTTGTTTGTTTGTTTGTTTGTTTGTTTGTTTGTTTGTTTGTTTGTTTGTTTGTTTGTTTGTTTGTTTGTTTGTATTTCACCGCATCGGGAGAAAATGACTTTTTGGAATTTTACAAAACTTGTTATTTAAATTAACGGAAATGGTGATTAAGATCGTAGCTTCTCAAGTTATTGGGTTCATGTTAATGAAAAGGGGGTTTAAGAAAACGAAGAGAACAAAAAGTCACATATCTTACGTAATTCTCTAAATTATTTTCGTTTAACATAATTATGAAGCTACATGCCTTCTCGCTTAGCAAGACCTAATGGGAATGAAGGGGAAGAAGTGTATGTCAGTAGACACGCCCCCTGTCAGCTTATCTTCCTGCCTGAGTCTCTCCGATCTTTAAGTTCTTCACGTGCGACCAGCTGAGCAAGCCTGGCTCTTTCTACCGCCAGACTGGAACTCAGAGAAGATGTATCTCTCACGACCTGTTTCAAGTTGCACTGTCAGGTCATACACCTAAAGAAGAACTGGAATAGTAGACATCCATAAAATAGCTGAGCATAGGAAAATATAATCCCTATAACAAGAAGATATTAGTTTAAAGGAATGTAATTCAGGCTATATAGTTGCGTAGGTAACACATTTATTTGATTAAAATTTCCAGGTCACAGGTTCTAGTATGCGCGAGAAGGACGTGTGACATGCTGGTTCAATAATAAACACTGTAGCCGCTACGGTTTTCAATGCAAGTATACAAACAAACCTGCATTGTGTCGTGCAGGTGCAGTATGTCATTTAGTGGGATGGAGTTTCATACCTGTTGCACTTGGTCAGTACAATCAGCAACGGTTTATATCTTTTAAATATTTTACGCCTATTGATATGAGGGAACATTAGCAAGGTTGAAATGAACACGAAAAAGTTAACAATCACTGAGCTCTTAAATTGCATGGTCTCAATATTTTAACTTTCCACACAACTGAAGCTTAATTTGAATATATTTTCCAAAATATACTGGTCGTAATATTATGCTTTGGACAAAATTTTATACAGGAAGCTGTCTATGCCGGGAGTTAGGAACATGTTCTATTCACCCAGGAGAATGTGAGTTCAATTCACTGGCAAAAAGACTTGAGCCTTTTGATTAAGTGCCACTAAATTCTACCCCCAAGAAGGTATTTGTAACTTGAAATTGGAAGTACTCAACATCGTGAATTTATAGCCATCACAAAATATCAAATACAACTTCATGAAGACAACTGGAAAGGGAAGAAGATTTATATATTGAAACATCAGCAATAGTATTGCGGTGTTTTCTACCTCCAATCCAGGCGATTGTCTGGATGCCACCTAGCATACAAGGCACGGTCGCTTCCTTCGCATGATAGCCCTAGTTACACGAACACACACCATCATATTTAAGTCATAAAAGTTACAGAGCCCGCCTCTGTGGTGTAGGGGTCAGTCTTATTAGCTGCCACCCCCTTAGGCCCGGGTTCGATTCCCGGCTCTGCCACGAAATTTGAAAAGTGGTACGAGGGCTGGAACAGGGTCCACTCAACGTCGGGAGGTCAACTGAGTAGAGGTGCCATCCCGGAAGTGGTTTTCCATGGTTTCCAACTTCTCCTCCAGGCAAATGGATGGTACCTAACTTAAGGCAACGGCCGCTTCCTTCCCTCTTGTTTGTCTAGCCCTTCCAATCTTCCCATCCCCCCGCAAGGCCCCTGTTCAGAATAGGAGGCGAGGCCGCCTGGGCGAGGTAGTGGTCATCCTCCCCTGTTGGATACCCCGAGCCTGATTCTGAAATTCCAGGACACTGCCCTTGAGGCGGTAAAGTTTGGATCGCTCGCTGAGTCCGAGGGAAAAACCAACCATGGAGGGTGAACAAATTAAGAAGAAGGAGAAGTTACAGAAACAAAGTCATACAATATAAGTGTGCAGAGCTATTTATTTCAACATCTCCAAGCCTCGAAAAAAAATACAGATACGTTATTACGCCAGACTGGCGATGAATTCATGAGTTGATGGTCACTGTGTTTCTAGACTGGGAATCAAACATTATGCGGCTTCCTTGGTGAAGTGGTGAAGGTTTGCTCTCTTTATATCTTCGTCTGGTTCGCGTGGCCAAAAAAAAAAAAAAAAGAAACGGGTCTTCGATGTCAGGGAAAACACATGAAATAGGAGTTCACTCATCTTACAACGGGACCGATGACCTTCGATGTTAGGCCCCTTCAAACAACAAGCAACATCATCATCATCATCATCATCATCATCATCATCATCATCATCATCTTACAACGAAAATGAGTTTTTAGTCAGTTCTTGAGATAAAGGTGGCCAAGACATTGAGCTAACCAGATTGTTAATACTAGAAGCCCTTACCTTCCAATACCCTGCGGCTGCGGGTGGTAGATGTATCCCTTGCCTGTGACTAAATGTGGACCAAGGTTTCTCAACTTGGAAGCGTTGATTGTCGATCACGGTTCCCCTAGATGAGTCTGGCATTGCTCCTTCTTGCTTGTGTCAGGATCCTCGCTTTCATCCTCCTTTGATCAACTCTTATTGCTTTCCGACCCCGACGGTATTAGGTTTTCATTTTTCGAAGTGTCACAACTCTTCCATTTTTTCTCCCATCAGTGTTAAGAGAGCATGGTTGCACAGATGAACTTCCTCTTAAAGCAATAATCACCACTAAAAACCTACCTTCCAGTCCTCCAGAGACTATCCTGACCTGTATGGAAATTGCCTTATAATACCAATATATATTGTCCGTTATTGGACATTATAAATTTTCCAGCTAACTCATTCCTGGTTGCCAGCGTTTCGCCCTCGTGTGCTAGGTTGGGCTCATCAGTTGGTACCTAGCACACCTACCAAGACGCTGGCTAGTGCATACGGTGGAGGCCACTGCGTAGGCTACTTAGAGCTACCGGCAGTGCCAATGCACTATGAGAGACTTGTCTCTTTACCAAAAATTGATGCCTGCTTGCCCATCAGATGATAGAGATGATATACAGTAGATTGTATTGGCACTGCCGGTGGCTCCAGTTAGCCTACGCAGTGGCCTCCACGGTATGCACTAGCCAGCGTCTTGGTAGGTGTGCTAGGTACCAACTGATGAGCCCAACCTAGCACACGAGGGCGAAGCGCTGGCAACCAGGAATGAGTTAGCTGGAAAATTTATAATGTCCAATAACGGACCATTTATATTGGTATTATAAATTTACTTATTCGGGACAAATATTTCATATTCCCTATGGGAATCAACATCTATATCAAATGGCCTTATATTTTAAATGAAGCTTCATTGAAAAATTTTGCAGAATAGTTGTACGACAGCTGTCCGACTTAGTCGTAGTCGCACCCTTCCGCCTACTTCGGGTACCGGGTATTTCTCTTTGTCTCGATACACACTTACACACAGCACAATACACTGCCAACTATGATGGAAAGTCTTAACAGTCGAATACATCGCTACACATAGGTTAGCCGTCAGCAAGAAAAAAAGTCCGCAAAATTGAAACAAGTCTGTATTTGCAATATATATCACATCCTCGATCCCATCAGGATGTTGGAAAAAAGGTATGAGAAGAATAAGAAGAAAAATAAGACGAAGGAGTTGTCTGACACCTCACAGTAGTCTTACGAAAGATTTTCGAAAATGACTAACCATGTTAATATTTCTAATGAATGCTACTTTAAGTGAAAATATAAATGATCTGTATAAGTCTTAACGTTTGAAATTGGAAACTGTTGAAGAGGAATTCATTACATCGACGATATATTTCTAAAACCAATTGTGAGTTTAAAATTCTTGGCATTACTAGACATAGAGCTCTCGAGACCGCGGACAGGTCGGCTAACCACTCTGACTGTATCCCTTTCTCTACGTTCCCCAAACACTTCACAGCCGTGACACAGACAAGGGCGCTCTAATTGACGTCATACCATTTGTTCTGCTCTGTATGCTCCTGTGAAAATAAGAGAAGTGGGTTTTAACTGCGATGTGCTGTAATGTGCGGTGCTTTTCAACCGCAGATGTTGCTATCATGTTTTGTTTAAATAAAAAAATAGACTTCCATTTCGGTCAAAAGAGGTACTGGGCCGTAACATTCATGAAAAGGATCCAAAAAGCACGAACAGTATATGCCAGTAAGGCAAACGGAATTAAATTCAACTTTTATTCACTATGAAGCGTTTCTGAACTGAATAACGTACACATGTATTATGATCGTTTCAAGGAGTTGAGAGGAAAGATGGACCAAACCTTTCCACCAAAGGAAATAATTTCAAACGTATGTATTGACTTAACTCATGTATGTATGATTTTGTTCAGTAATATCAAATATAGAAAAAAATACAATGATTTCGTCTATCGAAATATAATTATCCTTATTTTTATTGATATTTATGGTACGTCCATATTCATGTGACTTTAAAAGCTTTTCCAGTCTATTCAAAATTATTATAACACAATAAGGTACGTTTCAATTCCACACAAACAAAAAAATGACGTTTTGTTCTACAAGAACATTCTCATATTCTATCCAATCACTGTAAAGCATGCGTGTATATGTGCAATGTTGTTTACATTGCATAAACTTGTCAAAGAATGTGAATTGGTGATATTATGAAGAAGTGAGACAAATGTTTATGATTGTACTAACCCTCCACTGTCACCTTAGCAACTCTGAGGAAGTTTTCTGTACTTAATCTAAGCTGCTAATCGTCCATTACCTCTAGCGGACTGAGGCCACTTCTCTTGCTACGTCGCGTGGCAATGTAGAGGTGGGGAGGGGGGTGAGATTTTTTAGATAATAACTCTGTTGCGTAGAGAGGGAAGGTAAAATAGGTGTCAATATGTCTGTTCAGTGGAGAGGTGTGGGGTCACTTTATAATGCCTTTTCAATTAGGGAATATACATACATACATACATTATCATTATAGACTGTTATGCCTTTCAGCGTTCAGTCTGCAAGCCTCTGAGAATTTACTAAACGTCGCCAAAATCCTCGATTTGCAACTAGTGTTTTGGCCTCATTTAGTTCTATACCTCTTATCTTTAAATCGTTAGAAACAGAGTCTAACCTTCGTCGTCTTGGTCTCCCTCTACTTCTCTTACCCTCCATAACAGAGTCCATTATTCTCCTAGGTAACCTATCCTCCTCCATTCGCCTCACATGACCCCACCACCGAAGCCGGTTTATGCGTACAGCTTCATCCATCGAGTTCATTCCTAAATTAGCCTTCATCTCCTCATTCCGAGTTCCCTCCTGCCATTGTTCCCACCTGTTTGTACCAACAATCATTCTTGCTACTTTCATGTCTGTTACTTCTAATTTATGAATAAGATATCCTGAGTCCACCCAGCTTTCGCTCCCATAAAGCAAAGTTGGTCTGAAAACAGACCCATGTAAAGATAGTTTCGTCTGGGAGCTGACTTCCTTCTTACAGAATACTGCTGATCGCAACTGCGAGCTCACTGCATTAGCTTTACTACACCTTGATTCAATCTCACTTACTATATTACCATCCTGGGAAAACACACAACCTAAATACTTGAAATTATCGACCTGTTCTAGCTTTGTATCACCAATCTGACATTCAATTCTGTTGGATTTCTTACCTACTGACATCAATTTAGTCTTCGAGAGGCTAATTTTCATACCATACTCACTGCACCTATTTTCAAGTTCCAAGATGTTAGACTGCAGGCTTTCGGCACAGTCTGCCATTAAGACCAAGTCGTCAGCATAGGCCAGGCTGCTTACTACATTTCCACCTAACTGAATCCCTCCCTGCCATTTTATACCTTTCAGCATATGATCCATGTAAACTACAAACAGCAAAGGTGAAAGATTACAGCCTTGTATAACTCCTGTAAGTACCCTGAACCAAGAACTCATTCTACCATTAATTCTCACTGAAGCCCAATTGTCAACATAAATGCCTTTGATTGATTTTAATAATCTACCTTTAATTCCATAGTCCCCCAGTATAGCGAACATCTTTTCCCTCGGTACCCTGTCATATGCTTTCTCTAGATCTGCGAAACATAAACACAACTGCCTATTCCTCTCGTAGCATTTTTCAATTACCTGGCGCATACTGAAAATCTGATCCTGACAGCCTCTCTGTGGTCTGAAACCACACTGGTTTTCATCCAACTTCCTCTCAACGACTGATCGCACCCTCCCTTCCACGATGCCTGTGAATACTTTGCCTGGTATACTAATCAATGAGATACCTCGATAGTTGTTGCAATCCTTCCTGTTCCCTTGCTTATAGATAGGTGCAATTACTGCTTTTGTCCAATCTGAAGGTACCTTACCAACACTCCACGCTAATTTGACTACTCTATGAAGGGAATAAATGCATAATAATGGTTTTGATTAAAGAAAATGGGATTTGAATTAAGGAGTATCTTGTAGGACATTAATTTCAGTATAAAATAATAACGTACCAAAACAGCTCGAGTGACGAGATTGCTATCTATACGGACGCTACTCCTCCTTGGCGAGTCCCTGCAGTCGCCCCAGCTTTCGAACCGGGATGGGCCCAGGCCTATGAACGCCCTATACGATTAGCACAGCGGAAATCATGGCCCTGTGGGCATTTAGTGACCTTGACTTTGACCTGGTGAACTTTGTGTGTATATAGACAGCTCCGTAGCTTTGTAGATCGGAGTTACATTCCCATGCATATCTACTATGTAGTTTTGTGGCTTTAATGAAACGTGCAATTGAGAGGGGTGTTGCCCTCTAGTGGTGCCCCGATGCCTCCACTGCCAACCTGGCAGACGCTCCCTCAAACGAAGTGCTAGCTTCCTTAAACGCGCACCCGGATTTGTTGTATGAAGTGTGCACCTTTGGATGGAGCGGTCAGTCAGGCCATTGCCATCTATTTATAGATTAAGTCCTTAAGGAAATGAGACAATGAAGACCAATGCCATAAAACTGGTATGGACTGTAGAAGCAAGGAGTAGAGTGCGAATCTCGATTTGTCTTTTAAGATATCGACGGAACTTATCTTTCTACAACCCTCCTAGACAGAGCATCCTGCTTCAAGGAAAGGCAGCAGGACGAGTTTCATGACAGCGATTGTTTTCCAAATCTAAGCCATCCCTTCCTGAGTCAGGGTGACATAATGATTTGCTGTTCTTCAGTTTAACGTCTGTAAAATGCTAAAGCGGTGTCTGTGTTCCTATCAAAATGCTAAGTCCAGTTATTACTCGTAAAATGTAATTCAAAATAACCTGGACGACTTAATGGTGTCAGTAAATTTATAAAAAGAATGCACGGTATTAAATTTCAAATGAATTTCGTATGCTAAAACTTGCAGTACAATCTCCGGGTAAAATAAGTATACAAAATTAGTCTATTCTATTTTAAAAATGAAAAGGAGCTTATACAGTATTTATGAGGTCAACTGTTTCATGTAGTCAATATACCTAGCTGACCAGACATACCACACTCACACTCAGTTAAGTAGTGGCCAAGGTAAAGTCAGCTCTGCACACATAAAAGTGAGTCTTTATCCCTGGCTACAGTAGATATACTATTTGTTTATTTTTTTATTTTACATCGCACCAACACAAAAATGTCTTATGGCGACGATGGGATATGGCAGGGCTAGGGATACCACGGAAAACCATATACGGGGCTGTCGGCAGTGGGGATTGGCCTACTATGACTTGAATTTGAACTTACAAATGTATGTATCCCCCATGGACTGCTCCTAATTACTCGTATGTTTAAAGAGCGACTTCGCAACGCCAATACGTACTTATTACCACGTTTTGTGGCTGCTCTAAAGGTGCCATCCCATCCTCGTGGGGTTCAGTCGACCTACTTGCATCAGTGAGACTATGCGCAGTTTGGAGAACATTGTGTTGGAATGTGGTCAGGCGGACGGTGTGTTATTTGTGAAGTCTCAGGCAATGATTTCCATTTCAACAATATCGTGCTTTCCCAATACAGCATGAATGCAGCGCAGCCTGCAGTATCACCAGTTGTTTATCATTCTACATGGTCGAAGATCCCAGGAACTAACAGTAGAATGTTGTAAGCTTGCACTCAAGGGATGATGGATGCAAACCTCATGATCATGGTGTTACATGTTATCCATGTTGCATGTGAATGGACCACAATTACGACCACGGCAGCCTTCATATCCCTGAATTGGCGATAAACCTGTGCATGTTAATATGACTTTAATGTACCAGCGAAATAAATTATGATTTTCATAAAATAAAGCCTCCCCTGAAAATGGTTTTCCGTGGTTTCCCATTTTCACACCAGGCAAATGCTGGGGCTGCACCTCAATTAAGGCCACGGCCGCTTCCTTCCCACTCCTAGCTCTTTCCTGTCCCATCGTCGCCATAAGACCTATCTGTGTCGGTGTGACGTAAAACAACTAGCAAAAAAAAATGCCTCTCTTTGAAGTGCTTGGACTTACGACTACAATAGTCCTGTTGTGTCTATCATCTCGCGTACCTATTTAGGAGCTCATTGAAGTAGTAACTCTGATTCGTATAATGCTGGCATAGTCTGCCATAACTCACGGGGAATATGTCCTTAAATTCAGCCATTAATCCACGTGTTTTAAAATTATCACTACCAATTTTGCCCGATGTTTTGATTCCCGGTACTCCCATGAAGTTTCGCAGCCACAGGTATGTGCTGGTAGTGCCATCAACATTCGCTCACAACCAGCCTACATACCACGTCAACGGTTATTGATGGAAATAAGGTAAGACTGTGTGTGAAACTAGCTTAACGGGTCTGCACTCACTGGAACATGGGAGCCGTTGAAGGTGACACTATGACTGACTACATTAACAGTGTTATTTTCACTGTTTTGCTGTCAGTGATGAACGAACATCTCACCTACTTGCAGTCATTTAGTGATCCTGACTTCTGTTCCCAGTTGCTGATTAGGAGATTGTTTACCATTTCTAAAAGTCAGCACAACAAAGCATTTGAATGTCACCGTTCACCTGACATCTCCAACCGCTAAAGAAATCAGCGTAGTTCGTTAGTTCGGACAATCTCTCTCTCTCTCTCTCTCTCTCTCTCTCTCTCCGCTGAGGAAGAGTTCAATGGTGCTTTGCTTTACACAAATTAATTCCAAGCTGCACGTTCTCTTTGCCTAGTATGTGCATCTCCTGATGGATATTTCTTGTACTGGAGTTCCGACCAAATGCTACACCGAGCCAAAATATACAGCCAACATATTGCTCGGTCAGGTTTTCACCATGGGAGACAGTACTGCACGGTCGCAATGAAATTTCTATTAACAGCGTTTCCACCTGTCGTGGGCTCTAATGATGTTTTCTAATGCCAAAATGACACTGATGACATAACTAATGTTTTACGCTTGGTTAATTTATATTTACTGCATATGAGAGCAGTAGAACTTTTAATTCAGTGAGCGATGTAAAAGTCGGGCTAGCGCATAAAATCTAGTTGAAATGCTGAACCGGTGCGCAAGAATCCAGTTGTTGACTAGGAAAAATAAAATTCAGAATACTTCAAGGTGGTAATCGAGTTGTTTGAGTCTAATTCCTTGTGTTCGACGACTGTAGAACCCACCGTAATTCGTCAGTTCGGCAAATTTATCTCTGCATTGTACAGTAGTCCAATGAAGCTCTGCTTTACGCGAATGAATTTCCTGCTGTACTTTCTCTCTGCCAAAATTCGATCATGCAGTTCTAGTAAGTGGAGTCCACTTTCTTAAACGAGCTCATCCATTGCATCCAGATCCATTTCGGGATGTATGAATATCCTGACGGAAATTCTAATCGTTCATTCGGTGAAATATTCTCACTATTCTAGTCAATAACATAAGGTGAGAGCACTGACTGTAGATTACTACAATGTCACAATCTGCGCATCATCTGATAGGGAAAACGAAACTTGGAATTATTATTATTATTATTATTATTATTATTATTATTATTATTATTATTATTATTATTATTATTATTATTATTATTATATGGTTTCTCTGAATAAAATGTCATATTATTGAGTAAATTATAAATTATTGTTACGTGCCAGTCCTTTGTCTGTAGCCCCATACGGTATATTCCGGAAGGTAGTACATCTTCATTTAGGCCTTGGTTCTAACCTAGAATCCGTATACTCCTAAAGGGATCCAAAGATCATCCACAGCGGTTCCGTGAAAGTCAAATAAACTATTTTACTTAAAATCACTAAAATTTTAACGTGAACAGGAGAAAGCCACATTTTTGTCACAGACCATTCTACAGCTTTCGTCTCATTCATCATGCCAAAGAAAAACAAGAACATTCTCAGATGAGCTTTCATGGTGCGTCAATATTTGTGTAGTTTTGTTGAATTTCCGATTGATGACTTTATTTTATTTTTGTATGTTATTACCGTTAACTTTTGCATGCTTAAGACTGTAAAGTACATTTTTTGGTTGAAGTGACAACATTATTCACACTTTCTGTATGTTATACACTGGAGGTATTCGGTTTTTAATAAAACAAATTATATTCATTTCCGGAAATGTTGTGTTAGTGTGTTTATATCCACTTTAGAGGGAAGGGGTTCTTAGTTTTCATTGGACTCTACAAGGGGCTTGTGAAACAAGACATTTAAGATCCCATGATTTTTGTCATCCTAAGGTTGAGCTTACGTAATATTGATTTATACATTTGGATCAAAGAACCTGAATGTGTCAACCTCTGAAAAATTATATTCCATAGGGCTATATTGTTTGGAATCTCTAGTCGATGTTAACGTATAGCTAGACTGTAACTGCTAGGTATTACATACCTTCACCCAGTAAAATTCATGGCTGAATGGTCTGCGTTAAGACCTTCGGCAGAGGGTTCAGGTTTCGATTCCCGGCCGTGTTGGGGATTTTAATTGCGTCTGATTATTAATTCTTCTGGCTGAGGGACTGGGTATTTGTATTTGTCCGAACACTCTTCTCTTCATATTCAGACAACACACTACACCACCAACCACCACAGAAACACTCAATAATGAACATATCTCTCCCTATAGGGTTGGTGTCAGAAAGGACATCCGGCCGTAAAACAGGGCCAAATCCAGTAAAAGAAGAATGTAAGAATCTTCTTCTTTTCTAGCCTATTTCAATCCACTGCTGGATATAGGCCTCTTCCGTATGCTTCCATCGTCTTCGGTCTTGAGCCACTTGGAACCAGCGTGTTCCAGCCAACAGCTTTATGTCGTCGAGCCATCTATTGTAAGAATAGCCCAGTTAATGATTTGTAAAAGCTTTTGATTAGCAACTGCAATTATTGCAAGCCTTTAACGGAATAAAATATACTGAATAACTATTTAGTAGAATTAAAAAAGATCGACGTAGGAAAATAACCTCCGAATTTTTTGTAATTTTTGAAACGCTAAGATTATCAAGGGCCCACCCTCAGTCCACTACAGATCTTTGTAGCGAGTGGGCAATTGAAAATGCCGGCCCCGGTTTCTGAAGAAACGTAGGGAACTAAGAATTCAGTTGCAAAAAGATCTACAAGCGCGTAAAATTTCTTCTGCATTCATGGAGACACTAGCCATGAAAGCCTTAGCTGTTTTTACATTATGTACAATATATATCTCCAAAGTCCTTATAATTGTCTTATGCCTGAAATGGTTTTAGTATTAATCGAATCCAAACCTAGCAACTGCACTTTTCCAATCTCTGGTAGATATATCAACGATAGTGTTATGAATGTACAATTCTCGTAAGTTTAATTCGCTAGCTTACGAAAATCAGTCGAAATGATTTACATTGCTAGAGGTTATGTCGACATTAAAGTCATAATTCTACAGATTCAAAAGAACCGCCGTGGGAGTCACAGTATTTGGTACGCGGGAAAGTGAGCCTCCGTTTTATTATAGAGTGGGCAAGAAATCTCTCTTAATATCGTTGCACTAGTCGGCGTAAATTTAAGAGTTATTTTACGCGAAAGTCTAGCTAACGGACACTTTTCCCTACCACTAAACCACGCTTTTTGAAGTTCGTTGGTTGTTCTTTAACGTTTTACACTTTTATTTCTTTTATTGACTTAATATGGGATTGATGATAGATTATGCACTGCCATTGTTACTTGGTCTTGAGTTTTATTTGCTGGGTCATTTATGAATGCGGATTCAATTCATCAGCTATTGATGATTATTTTTTTCTCTACACGCCTGAGTTTACTTTATTTTAGTTTTGGATGTAGATTTAATAGATTTTAACTGTAGATTAAGGAGATAAAGGAAATTAGACATATCAGTAGCTGTAGTAAATAAAAGGAAAGAGAATCATGTTTTATTTATTTCGAGAAGCCGTGTACTTGTGTTTAAATCTTTCAATGATTTCCATTCTTCATAACCTAAAAGTTGATTTATTAAGAACACTTTTCAGTAGATCCACCCTTGTCTTTAACTTCCTTCTGAACGTGTGATATATTCAGTTTTATTTTTTCCTGCAGAACATGGCATTTGATCATTTGTTGGTTCCTTCCGAATATGTTTTGTGGTAATGCGTATTTGAGTACTAGGGTAACAGTAACTTACGGGTGTTCTGTGGCGACAGATTGTGCGAGTTTCTTTTATATTTCTCAGTTATTGCAACTTAACTTGTTAAAGCACCAGAATCTGTAATAAATATTTTATAACCGACCCAAAGCAACTGGATTAAGGGTCCATTCGGGAGCTGTATGATAGACTACGCTGGTATTTATAACCGTTGGACAATCTTAATTAAATGGGTATTTTTATTTCAGTTGTGAAAGCTATATTTTCGACGAATCGTGTAGATTAACTCACAGTTTTAGTTTGTAGTCTGAGTTTATGATTTTCATGGTTTTTGCACTTTACTCGTGGTTTTGCTGTCTTCACATTTCTCTTCTATATTATTAGAGGAAAGCTGTAAGAATTTAATGTACTTAGTTTCACATAATTTCAATTTTGACTGTTTATCGTGTGTTAAATGTCAAATTATATATTTTTTCAAATCAGATTATAATTGGAACTTCAATGTAATAAATTTTAATAAGCAAGTTTTTCCTCTCGTTTTAAGTAGTTATACCTTTTCCTGAACCCTGTTGACCGGTCGGCGAAGTGTCAAGCAAAGACCCGGAACGCCCAAGAATTTCAGGAGTTAAATGTGCTACTGGAACAACGGTGGAAAATGACCAACGATCGATGCGTGACCCAAAGATTCAATATAATGAGGATTCTTTCCAGGACATTAAGAGATACAGTGTTAACATTTCGCTACACTTTCGAGTATGGACTAGCAAATTTTGTTACCTTCGTTCTCGAGATTCAGACCAATATTCGACTTTAACAGTGTGAAAGTGACTGAGATATGAGTAACCGGGCAAAGCATTAACCCACGTTATCAGATATGTACTAAGCATTTACAAGGATGCAAGGATGTTGATCATTATCTACCTACCACAGAGACGATAATAACATTTAAATTAATTGACCATTAAGGCCGTATTTTGTATTCCAGGGCGATTCATCAATATTGTACCGCTCCCTTAGGGATCACTATCATCATTAGCAGCCATTGAAATGTTGATGAGGACAAAGTGCTCTTCCTGGTCAATTGGGCAATTGAGAAGGTCTACAGATTCTCGATTTCTGGTGCGAGGACCAAAGGTGGTATATTGAACACTACGCCATTACTGAATGTTATCTTTTGATGGAATAGATCTGCGTAAGGACATTTTCCCGTGATCATTAAAAGATTACAGTGCACAATATATTCTGGTATGCCATATATTAATTCAATTTTCTGTACAAAATTTTTTCATTTTGACAATATGAAAGTGACTTGGACATGAGCAATCCAAATAAAACCATCCAATATGCAATCATTCCCTGAGACGAATGGCTTGGAATTATTGCTTCAAGTGTTAGTTCTCGTAGGATATAATTTTGTAAGCTTAACATAATGATATATAATAGCATGGACTAGCTCAGTAAGGAAAGCAACGCAGAACTACTTAACTCCTCTTTTTCATAGCACATCCTCCAATGACATCTAAGCTTTATACATTTTCTGATGGCATAGTTATAGATCTGAGGACTGAACATTGACCATATACTTGATTTCGTCAAGAACCGTTTCGGGACTGTGACTGAGAAGCGATGCACAGAACCAACTGAAAAACTAAAGTCAGTTCTTTTGTCACACTCGGAGTCAACGTAACAACAGTTAAAAATTATCCCTTCTTCCGGGTGTTTCATTCAGGAACGGTGCGAACTAAGACACGTCCGACTATATGACTTGAGCACAGATTCATGCGGCCACCCGAAGATGGGCGTCCCTCCGGATTCGTGTACCAAAAAATCATGTGGATTGACCTAATTAGAGTTATCAAGTAGTTTTAACAACCCTGTCATCAAATATCTATAGGAAGGATTGTTGTCGTAAAAGGAAGTACAACTGGGGAGTCATCCTCTCTTAACACTTATCAGTGGAAACAAAATGGATGAGGTCCGACTCCTCGGAAAATGAAGGAATTGCTAGCAGAATGGAAATGGCCATGAAAGGCATAGAAAGGATGATACTCCCAGTTGTAATAAATCAAGTACCCGTTGGGTCCGAAGAGAACAAATGTTGAACAAGGAAGGTCGGATTGAGGAGCCTGGCACAAAAAAGTGTAAGCGTCATCAGATTCAGGCAGGGACACCGTGGTAACTAACCACGTTCCAGAGAGTTTCCCTGAAGTCACCTCTTATGAGAGACGGGGGATACTGTGGAAGAATTATTACGCTCTTGCCCCTTAGGGAACATATATAAGTTGTTTTACTTCCTAAGGAGAATTTCCTCCACAGATATAACTATCATGGTCAAATGAAAATATCCTAATCTTGTTGATACTGTCTGAGTCTGAGATATTCGTGGATTCATTTTTTTCTCCAAATCAGGGCAAAGAATTGTGAGAAAATGAATTTACTATTGATTAATTCGAAACTTTTTCTCGTGGTAAAATGGAGTTGGAAACTATATTTTCAAGCAAGAAATAGGAATGAGGAGGTTACTTACAAGGAATGTATCGTAGATCAGGTTGACTCAATTCATGCACACTGAATCTTTTTTATACGAGCATCAGGTTAATAAAGAATTTCTTCATTGATATGTAATTCACGTTTCAAAACTTGCCCGTAAATTGTGTTTGAAATTATTATTATTATTATTATTATTATTATTATTTTATTATTATTATTATATATTCAGCCTTTTCAACTTAGGAGGTTTCTGGCGTGATAAGTTGCAGACACGGTTACGAAGGCCTGGCTCTTCGGGTGAGGATGTAGTCGTTGTCAACGGTGAACTCGCGGCACTCAAATAACTAATGGCAATCTGAATCGACAGCAATCGTTCTAAAAAGCTGTATTGTTATTATTATAATTATTATTGTTATTTGGTTCGTACGGTACTAGCCACTCTGGACTGCGTTATTTTCAAATGTCTCTCATTTTTCCATCACTTTATCCTGGTTTCTAAGGTTTTCTACTTTATTTCCGAGTAATGAGCGTTCTTTCATGTTTTATACCAATTTCATTAATCCACATAATATCCATTTTCAGTTTCCGTAGATAGCTGAAACTCTGAGTCTGTTGAGATCAATATTTTTAAAAGTCCCTATAAAGCTAGTTTACCGGGCGAGTTGGCAGTGTGGTTAGGGGCGCATGGCTGTGACCTTGCATCCGGGAAATAGTGGGTTCGAATCCCATTGTCGGCAGCCCTGAAGATGGGTTTTCCGTGCTTTCCCATTTTCACATGAGGCAAATGCTGGAGCTGTACATTAACTAAGTCCACGGCTGCTTCCTCCCAGCTCATAGGCCTTTCCCATCCCATCGTCGCAATAAGACCTCTCTGTGTCGGTGCGACGTAAAGCCAATAGCAGAAAAAAAGCTAGTTTCACTCACAATGTCAGGAAATTTCTCAGCGTAACTGTAATGTTCATTATTAAGGCGTATCCTGTACTGTTCTCCATTAGAAATTTGTTCCAATAATTTCTTCACTATTCTTCCTGGGAGAATTAATATGCGTTAACGCCTACGCTTAGCATAAATGGTGACTGATTTCTTGTTATACAGATGTCCCTTGTTACATGAGATACGCTATTTTCACCTTGTTAACCTTTGGCTTAATGACACTGTTTCTGGGATGTTTTATTCAATTCTCCTAGATACTTGAGTTCATCAGTCCTGTAAACTTGAGTTAGTTTTCATCTTCTTCTTCTTCTTCTCCTTCTTGTTCTTCCCCGCTTCTACTTATTATTATTATCAACAATGCATTTGGTTGTTATGAAAGGGGAAAATAACTGGAATATCAGCCCTTCTTAATAATAACAATGTGAATAATAATAATAATAATAATAATAATAATAATAATAATAATAATAATAATAATAATAATAATAATAAGTGGCATCAGGAGAGATCTAACCCATCGAATAATGAAGGTATCGGCTAAATAACAGGAATGACCTTGAAGTGTAGTTAGCCATGTGACTTTCCGTGAGCGAAAATTACTTTTCCTAGCGACGTCCAGTTTTCCTACACATGATCATTAGATAGTAATTCCGAAAAATCATTCGAAATTTCAACGAAGTAATCCAACCATTCCATAATAATTCTAACATACTGCTAAAGTACAAAAAAAAAAAAAAAAAAAAGGCAAACACATAACATGTATAATGTAATGTGTCAACTTTCCTTCAATTGTGCGTTTCAAGAGACGCCAGGATGTCGGAATTTTTACCTGGAGGAAAGGTAATTTGCATGCCTCTAAGTCTACTGAAGAAACATTATTAAATACTTAATGTCTCCGCAGTGATTCGATTCCTCTACTTGGAGAACAGAAGGTGAACAGTCTAACGAACTATGCTTAGCAGTATCTGTCACAGCAAACACCAAACCCAGTACCTTTGCTAACATTTAAATTACAATAAAGGATCATCATTTTATAATGGCGATCGAGTGGAGTGGCGAGTATATTAACGCGCTACGGTTATGAAGCAAGTTTTCTATTCGGCAGATGCGTGGCTTCGAACCCCACCGTCGCGTCGTGATTTTCTGTCGTTTCCTATTTTCACTTCCAGGCAAATGCCAGGGCAGATCCTATTCATAGCCCAAAACAGATACATTTTACCTCCTTCATTCACCACCATTTATTTCACATTCATTAGCTCCTAAGCTATGGTTGCATCAGGAAGGGCACCCGGCCGTAAAAACATCCCATTTAATTTCATCTCAGGTTTACCCCGACTCCGTATCGAGAAAAGGGGCCAAGGGGTAGATATACATCGTCATCTAATGAGAGTGGATCGATCTTCTACTTTCGTACCGGTACTTTACTTTCTTCAGTCCGGCTCCTTGCTGAATGTAAAGAGTCCTGGCCTACACTTCAGAGGTCCCGGATTTGATTTCCGGCAGGCTCACACACGCTTAGTTAATTTAATTCACTCGGGGACTGGTTATTTCTGTCTATCTTCATTTACATCGAACGCACAATACTATCAACCATTACAGACACACGCAATAGTGAATAAGTTCCTCCACATAGGACTGGCGAGAGAAAGGACACCCGGTCATAAAACAGGCTCAGATATACACTGACTGACAGAGTAAATGCAACACCAAGAAGGAGTGGTCAGAACTTCATGCCAAATGCAGGGTAGACTGACGTCACTGAGGTATGCTCATGATGTGAAATGCGCCGCTGTGCTGCGCACGTAGCGAACGATAAATGGGACACGGCGTTGGCGAATGGCCCACTTCGTACCGTGATTTCTCAGCCGACAGTCATTGTAGAACGTGTTGTCGTGTGCCACAGGACACGTGTATAGCTAAGAATGCCAGGCCGCTGTCAACGGAGGCATTTCCAGCAGATAGACGACTTTACGAGGGGTATGGTGATCGGGCTGAGAAGGGCAGGTTGGTCGCTTCGTCAAATCTCAGCCGACACCCATAGGGATGTGTCCACGGTGCAGCGCCTGTGGCGAAGATGGTTGGCGCAGGGACATGTGGCACGTGCGAGGGGTCCAGGCGCAGCCCGAGTGACGTCAGCACGCGAGGCTCGGCGCATCCGCCGCCAAGCGGTGGCAGCCCCGCACGCCACGTCAACCGCCATTCTTCAGCATGTGCAAGACACCCTGGCTGTTCCAATATCGACAAGAACAATTTCCCGTCGATTGGTTGAAGGAAAGCCTGCACTCCCGGCGTCCGCTCAGAAGACTACCATTGACTCCACAGCGTAGATGTGCACGCCTGGCATGGTGCCGGGCTAGAGCGACTTGGATGAGGGAATGGCGGAACGACGTGTTCTCCGATGAGTCACGCTTCTGTTCTGTCAGTGATAGTCACCGCAGACGAGTGTGGCGTCGGCGTGGAGAAAGGTCAAATCCGGCAGTAACTGTGGAGCGCCCTACCGCTAGACAACGCGGCATCATGGTTTGGGGCGCTATTGCGTATGATTCCACGTCACCTCTAGTGCGTATTCAAGGCACGTTAAATGCCCACCGCTACGTGCAGCATTTGCTGCGGCCGGTGGCACTCCCGTACCTTCAGGGGCTGCCCAATGCTCTGTTTCAGCAGGATAATGCCCGCCCACACACTGCTCGCATCTCCCAACAGGCTCTACGAGGTGTACAGATGCTTCCGTGGCCAGCGTACTCTCCGGATCTCTCACCAATCGAACACGTGTGAGATCTCATTGGACGCCGTTTGCAAACTCTGCCCCAGCCTCGTACGGACGACCAACTGTGGCAAATGGTTGACAGAGAATGGAGAACCATCCCTCAGGACACCATCCGCACTCTTATTGACTCTGTACCTCGACGTGTTTCTGCGTGCATCGCCGCTCGCGGTGGTCCTACATCCTACTGAGTCGATGCCGTGCGCATCGTGTAACCTGTATATCAGTTTGAAATAAACATCAATTATTCGTCCGTGCCGTCTCTGTTTTTTCCCCAACTTTCATCCCTTTCGAACCACTCCTTCTTGGTGTTGCATTTGCTCTGTCAGTCAGTGTATATGAATGACACAGCTCGCACCCGCGACACACCAGAGTATGGGAAAAGAGACCGATGAAAGAAAACTTTATTTATCTAGCTTAGCCCAGTTATTTCAGAAGTCGCTGGAGTTACTCTGCCTCATTTCGGGTTTTGGGCGTGGGTGTAAAACTATATGTCCTTCTTGACCCCACGTCATCGTTTGGGTGAAATATCTGTCCTTAGGTTAAACGGGATTCGAATCTCAACCGTCTGGGTGGAAAGCTATCAGCTAAGACACTATGCATCTCATAAACTGAAGAAATAGAAAAGGGTTCAACAAGTTAACTCAGAACTATACGTATCCGAACTCTTTCAATAGCTATTGCAATATACGAATTCCCACGGCGCCCGATTTCGCCAGCTCTAGTTTATTATGCAGGAGATATAAAAACATGAACATCTGCGATAGAAAATCGTGGTCGTGACGAGAAAACCAATTCTGTTTGCTGAGTGCGACACAGAGAAATATCGCACTGTGGCATGGCCGCCTTGGGCAGCTAATCTGAATTCTGCCCAGCTCGTAGGGAGGGCGGTGAATGAGGTGTTTTTGTTTGGCACACCAGATGGAGGGAGACATATTTCCGGTGCGCGGGCGACGCTCGCTGGCCTGGGCTGGTGCCAGGCTGCACGCGTCCCGACGATCTTGATGAGATGCTCAATCACGGGCCACAGCGCTCCGGAAGTTCGTAGGCGGTCCCCCGACCTTGTGAGCTGATGGACGGACTCTCTCCTCGTCTGTCCTTCCAAATTTAGCATAGCCCACTCAGTGATCCCTTTCCATTAATTACCAAGCAGACACAGTCATAACACAGAACGAGCAAGTGACATTCGGTCACTGGGAATCTTGTTTAGTGCGAGAAATTATCAAGTTATTCACACCGACGTGACAGTTATTTCAATATTATTATTATCTGAATCCGACAACCCCAAGCTACATGACGGCTATCTGATATTCATTATCTTACTATTTGTACCCATAAAAAATTGGCGGACTGGTTTCAGTAAAATAGCAGCAGTTATATTTCTAACGGAGATGAGTTGTAACAGTTGTGATAGGGTACATGCCAGTGAACAACCATCAGTCAACGTAATATTATTGTTGATACATTACGGGGGTCTTACGATATTGTCAGACATCACATTTTTGTAGCCTACTTAGTGTGTGAAAACGTGTCCCACAACCTGTGTCATTAGTGTGCATGTAGTGGAGTGTATGCTGGAACTATAATTTTATTATTAGAGCTAAAATCTGAACAGATGCCTGGTTGCCAACGGTGAGAGTTACCATTAGGGTATTTTCATAGAATGTTTGGAATATAGTGAGAGAAAGTAATACTCTTCGTGCCATTTTAATTAATACGTACTTATAACAATAATAGAAATGTCCCCCTCTGCGGTGTAGTGGATAGTGTGATTAACTGACACCGTGGGAGGCCCGGGTTCTATTCCCGGCTCTATAACGAAATTTGAAAAGTGGTACGAGGGCTGGAACGGAGCACACTCAGCCTTGTGAGGACAAGTGAGTAGAGGGAGGTTCGATTCCCACCTCAGTCATCCTCGAAGTGTTTTTCCGTGGTTTTCCACTTCTCCTCCAGGTAAATACCGGGATTGTACATAACTTAAGGCCACAGCCGCTCCCTTCCTTCTTTCTGGTCTATCCCTTCCAATAGACCCATGCTCCCACAAGGCCCCTATTCAGCATAGCTAGATAGGCCACCTGGGCGAGGTACCAGTTCTCCCACCCAGTTGTATCCCCCTACCCAAAGTCTCAAGCTCCAGGACACTGCCCTTGAGGTGGCAGAGGTGAATAACACGCTGAATCCGAGGGAAATACCAACACTGAACGGAAAACCGATGAAAGAAATAATAATAATAATAATAATAATAATAATAATAATAATAATAATAATAATAATAATAATGAATGGTCATCTTACTGGCTTTCGGTTCAGAAAGCCTCCCATATCGATTCCCAGCCAAGTCTGGGATTTGTAACTTCGTGTAGTTAATTCCTCTAGATGGGGGCTGGGTGTTTGTGTACGTCTTAATACCTAACCTAACCGCATGGCATTACAGCCCTGAAGGGCCTTGGCCTACCAAGCGACCGCTGCTCAGCCCGAAGGCCTGAGACCGGGGCCGCTATCTCAACGTCAGATAGCTCTTCAATTCTATCCACATAGGCTGAGTGGACCTCGAACCAACCCTCAGATCCAGGTGAAAATCCCTGACCTGGCCGAGAATCGTACCTGCGGCCTCCGGGTAAGAGGCAGGTTCGCTACCCCTACACCACGGGGCTGGCTCCTCTTAATACACATCTTCATTTACAAACAACACATCACACTACAAATCTCCACAGACACACGCAATAGTGAGATCATCCCTCCACATTGGGTTGGCGTTTAGAAAAATGTGCAAAATCCATACAAAGTACCGAACCGAGGTAAATGATAAATGGCCAGGAATAATAATAATAATAATAATAATAATAATAATAATAATAATAATAATAATAATATGTTCTTTTCAATGTGAAAATTATCAATTATGGTTTCCTTCAGCTAATGTAGACTTTTATCGCATTGGCCCATGTTGCCAGAAAAATAATTTAACAAAATGTTTTCAAAGTATATTTATTCCTACAATTCTCAGTGTAATTTGTAAAAATGTGCAGGTTAATTTTCTTTTCTGCGTATCTTCTACAGAACTACCAAAATTCATGCCAATCATACCAGTAGCTTTGGCGTGAAGCTTTCACACACAATAGAAATACATGAAACTGGAGATGTAGTAGATCGATGTACAGCTGTATTGAAATGGAAACGTATTAGTTGAAGATTTGAAATATGCGAACTGCATCTCTGGTTAGGTACAATGTGTCTCCTGGTCTGGGCGAAATGAAGTTGGTTTCTTCCAGTCTCACCACTGGTTTTGACGATATAAAATTCTGTGAGGGACGAGTATTACAGGTAACACCATTCCTTACGCAGACAGTCTCTGCGATGAGTGGTGCGAAAGAGTTGCTCATAGAGTCAGTTTGCATAATAATGTGTTTCAGTTTCGGCAGACTGATAAGTAACAGCAGTTTCCGGCTCAGTGTGAAACGCAACAGGAAGCACCTCGCTCCACATTTCCCTAGTGATCCTCTTAAGTGATGCCTAGGCTACCTATGAAGACTGATCGCTATATATGAGTACAGTATATCAGTTTGAGAAAAATTATCTGGCCTTATAACTTGGTTATCAAAAGCCTCCGTGGCTCAGGCGGCAGCGCGCCGGCCTCTCACCGCTGAATTCCATGGTTCAAGTCCCGGTCACTCCATGTGAGATTTGTGCTGGACAAAGCGGAGGAGGGACAGGTTTTTCTCCGGGTACTCCCGATTTTCCCTGTCATCTTTCATACACTCTCCATTATCATTTCATTTCATCTGTCAGTCATTAAACATTGCCCCAGAGGAGTGCGACAGGCCTCGGCAGCCGGCACAATTCCTATCCTCGACTCAAGATAGGGGCTTCATTCATTCCATCCCTGACCCGGTCAATGACTGGAAAACAGGTTGTAGGTTTTCATTTTCATAACATGGTTATCAAACCACGAGCATTATACGCTGTTCAGACGTCGTGTCTAACCAGCAGAGGATTGCTTGAACAAGTGGAAAAGAAGGAAAGAAAGATTTTAAGGAACGATTCTAGGACTTAAATTATGTCAATGTACAACGGAGATCGCGACCATAATGAGTTTCGTAAGAAAACAGAAGGAACTGTGGAATCGGTGAGAAAGAAATGAGCATATAATACTATATTCTGGCTCAATAATGAAAGCAATGACAAGCTAACCGTTTTTCCTTTCCCTAGTACGCCACTACAGTGGCACCTATGATGTATCTGTTGGGGATCCAACCAGCCTTAGAGTCGAGGATCCAATTCATATACGATGACAAATCACAACCTTTAATTTGACTAACTATGCCAATTCCATTTCAGTTTTTAATTTGCATATTCCACGTCCACCTCCTTAGTTGAATGGTCAGCGTCGAATCCTTCGCCTCAAATGATCCTGGGTTCGCTTTCCGACCGTATCGGGGATATCAACCGCGTCCGGTTAATATTTCTTAAACTTGGGAACTGAGTGTTGGTGTTAGTTGCAATACACTCCTCTTCATATACACACAACACACCACACTACTAGACACTGGGAGGGCATCCGGCAGTAACTTGGCTGAGACCACATGTGAGACAATTCACACTCGTGGGGTAAATGGAGGAAGAGAATAATAATAAGAAGAGGAAGAAGAAGAATAGGAATATTTTGTCTACTCCGTTTCACCGGTGTCAGCCTTGTATTCATGCTAAAATATCAGATCGCATGAGATCTCCGGAACAACATTGTGCGTGTCAGCACTTGAATGAGTAGCGCAGTGCATGCGCTGTTGGCCTATGGACAAATGGAAAGGAAGTTGCCCCCTACAACAGTAAACTCGAATCGGGACGCCTGCCTTAGCTGAGGGTAATGACTAAGTCGTATTCAAGGCAAGATAAGGCAGGTTCTTCTTCTTCCTAGTCTTTAACGAATTATTTTGGGATCTGCACTACCTCTGTAATTGGTCCAGTTTCCTTGACAGGTTGTTCTTGACACCAACACTATATGAAAGAATACATTCACAATTCCCCTTTCCACTAGTGGTTGATAGGGTGCTTTGTTATGTGAATTAAGTTGAACAAAAGAATCCAGTCCACAGGTCAAAGGAATTAACAAGACGTGGTTAAAATCCTCGGACCTACCGAGAATCGAACCCGATCAATCTGAAACCAAGGCGGTTAAATATTTCTTCCCGTCAAAGAGCTGGGCGAGACTTATTATTATTATTATTATTATTATTATTATTATTATTATTATTATTATTATTATTATTTGCTATTTGTTTAACGTCGCACTAACGCATCGAAGGTATTCTGCGGCGCAAGGAAAATATAGCGATAGGATTGGGATGGTAGCGACCGTAGCCCTAATTAAGGTACAGCGCTTGTGTGAAAATGGGAAAAAAGAAATACCATCTTCTGGGCTGACGACAGTGGGATTCGAACCCACCATCACCCGAATGCAAGCTTACAGGTACGCGGCCCAAACCGTACGCCAACTAGCTCGGTTATTATTATTTAATATTATTATCCGGAATAAAATAAACGTCCGCCTCTGTGGTGTAGTGGTTAGCGTGATTAGCTGCCACCCCCGGAGGCCCGAGTTCGATTCCCGGCTCTGCCACGAAATTTGAAAAGTGGTACGAGGGCTGGAAGAGGGTCCACTCAGCCTCTGGAGGTCAACTGAGTAGAGGTGGGTTCGATTCTCACCTCAGCCATCCTGGAAGTGGTTTTCCGTGGTTTCCCACTTCTCCTCCAGGCGAATGCCGGGATAGTACCTAACTTAAGGCCACGGCCGCTTCCTTCCCTCTTCCTTGCCTATCCCTTCGAATATTTCCATCCCTCCACAAGGCCCCTGTTCAGCATAGCAGGTGAGGCCGCCTGGGCGAGGTACTGGTCATACTCCCCAGTTGTATCCCCCGACCAAGAGTCTGAAGCTCCAGGACACTGCCCTTGAGGCGGTAGAGGTGGGATCCCTCGCTAAGTCCGAGGGAAAAACCGAACATGGTGGGTAAACAGATGATGATGATGATAAAATAAACAATAGGATAACCTTAACGCACTTTCATTTCCATAGGCCAGTGTTTTAAGAAATGCTAAACGGTGTGAATTCTTTTTCCCCGGATATCGTTAACGGAAGTCGAAGAATTTAGAGAAGGAGTTTCTACCTTTGGAGAGACACATCGACCTGAGGTTCACCCAGTCAACACCTAACATGAGTACCTGGCAAATTCCACCGGACAAAGGCGTGCCGGCAAAGAGCTAACTACTCTATCTCAGGAAGTGCCGAGGGTACCTGTCCCTCCTCCAAAGACCTTCATGGACTGTACGGAGATTGCTTTGCTTTGGTTTGCTCTGAAGCTCATTAACGCGCCGGAAGCGAACGCGGAGTGGTCGTAGCTAAATTACTCTGAAATGCCACCGACCTCAGCCAGATCCGAAATTGCTATTTTGAGAACAGAAAGACAACGACTCTATAACTACACCAATGTGATCAAATTGTTCAAAAGACACCCATGTACGTCGTTCCCCAATTAGTAGTAGCAGCCGTCTCATTGGCGCAGGCGGGGCCTGCACCGTGAGATTTTAGCCCGTCAGCCTCTTTATGGGCTTTGAGTGCTATTTCTGGATATGTTCTTTCCAACGATGACGTTCTGTTGTTTGGTGGCCGATTTCTCTTCATTCATAACTGGACGGAATATGCCCTGCGCCGCTGGGGAGGAGGTACTGTGAACTTTAATGCATTGTTCGGTTGGCCAGCTTCGATACATTTCTCCACACTACCGTATCCTGGCCCAATGCCTTCAGTACTACATAGTCCGGCTTCAAGGCTAATTGGTTTGCATACTGGCCTTTGGTCCATACGGTCCCGGGTTCGACTCCTGACCGCGTGAATGATTCTAACCTTAATTGGTTAATTCCTCAGACTTTGAGACTGTTTGTGTGTATGAGTGCAGTCTCCAGCATCAGAATTCATCATACCTAGGATCCTCTCCTTATAGACGCGCGGTTTGAAAGATTTTCACTAGGATTACCCAAAGGCAACATATTATTATTATTATTATTATTATTATTATTATTATTATTATTATTATTATTATTACATACCAAGCACGTTATATACCCATGCTAATCTCTTTGCCGAACGGAATCCCTGGTTTTCTCCGACCTTATTTATTCTATACGCCTCCCTCCAAAGATAAATGGACAAGTCCTGCATGTCGCGGAATGGTACCAACCAAACTATCTCGACTTCGAGTCAAATGCTGCCGATCGAATCAACTCTTTTCACCTTCAGCATTTTCTATCTCACATTTCAAATACAGCAGTTATCGTCCACTTCCATATAGTGACATGTTCCAAACAAATGTATATCTGCTTATGGTGAGTAGACTTTTCTTCTTCATGAAGATTTTCTGCTATGCACATTACGTTGATTTATTCACGTTTAGGGAAAGATGATTGACAAGTGTTTTGAACCTGAACACATTAAAGTACTTAAAAGTAAAGTCGGCGAGCCTCAGGGGTACCAACATTTGTAGTGCAGCATCTGGTTCTCCAGACCTGATGACAGCTTGAGATTACGGAGTCTTCAAGTATTGATTATATTTCCTCCGTGGAGTAATGGAAGGGATTTTGTTTTAGAAAAATACTAAACTTGAGATTTATTACTCAAAAGCTATTTATCTAGAATGAAACCATCCTAGCTGACAAGGAGGTCAGTCAGTACGTATTACTGAAATATTTATTTTATTTATAATGTAACCACCCTCTTCACCACGTCTAATAACATTTACTATTCACTAGGAGTACAAGAGTTCTTATTGCAAAATCTGGACACAACTTATACCAAGAAAAATGTTGTAGGCTTTACACCCCGTTAATAATATACACGGTTTCCGGAGCCACCGGGGTGCAGGAATTTTGCCTCACATGAGTTCTTTCATGTGCCTGCAAACCTAGTGACTCGAGGCTGGTGTATTTAAACATCTGCATGTATAACTGGACTGAGCCCTGATTGAACCGAGCAAATTAGGCTGAGAAAGCCAGCGCTCTACGAACTTACTCTTATATATTAAGGACCATGGATGGGTATCAGTGGCACAGCGCTCAGCCAGATCGCTCAGTTTCATTTTAGATGTACCTAATACTATCGAGATTGAACACTTTGTGGATGAAAGCCACGATGTATAAATATACAAGAACTCATTACCTATCTATCTATCTACATATATATTTAAAAAAATTATGAAAACTAAAGTCAGTCAGTCCGGCCATTCTATCCGGTCGATTTCCCTCTAATTTTTTAAAAACTGAAAGGTATTCATGCACAGATTTCTCATCAGGTACTATAAATCACTTAATTTCCTCCTTCCTCAAATTATTTGAAGTTTCCAATTTTTTGTCTCTTTGAAGCAATCATATCTTTGGTTCTAATTGAGGCACGGAGTTTATTTTGGCCTAAGAACACTCAGTGGATTAAGCTCTTTCATTTCAGCTCGTAACAATTCAAATTGGTTGATTCTGGAGAAAATTATGAGTGCACATTCAATTTGACGTCTCATTTCTTCAACATTTTCTCGTTGAAGCAATCATATCTTTCATTCTAATTGTGGTATGCATTTCGTTTTGGATCAAGCGATTTCTTTTGAGGTAATAACTACTTAAATTGGTAGATTCTGAGAAAGGTTATGAGTTCATTTATTAGACGGACTTTTTAACAATTCGGCGCGTAGTGTTGTTCCAAGGAACGTTTAATTTAGTTTCTTTGTGTGATGTATTTTTAAGTGTTTTGTTGACATAATATTACATTCTTTTACCGCAACAGATCATGTGCTTTATTTCATTAACTCGAAACTTTGCAACTACATCCGTGAGGATATAACGAACAACACCATACTTTGTACATTGCGGGCGGAACTAGCGGAAAACTGCTAGTTTAAGATGAATGTATAAGTAACTTGCTTTAAAATAGCGGTGAATAACATTTCTCAGTAACATTAAGAACATCACTGCGGTAAAGAATAGTTCTTGAACAGTTCATCACGGATATAATTTGTGTAGACTAACGAGCAAGTTAAATGACGAAATTCCCAGAAAGTTTTTATTTTTGTGTGAAATGTATGAATCATACAAGGAAGTTATCTTCGTGTCGTCATTGTTGTGGTTGACACGTACTTTTGGGTGCAGGAAGTCGCTGCGGAGGATGTCACGCTATGACATTCTTCCCTGGTAGTTGTGTCCGCACTCAAGCAAAGCGAATGCACATCGTAAGTTCCTTCCGGTCTCGTCTACCTCGGCGTCTCTAAGTCTTCCTAACAGCTTTATAGGTGCAGTAATCCTCCTGTGGGAGTACCACTTTCCTCTATATGTGCTAATATCTCGCAGACACAATTTACTATTCTACTAAAGTAAATCCATTTGCAGAGAACTTATGAGGGAGGCTTTATAGGTATGTTTACGCCTCTTTGGTAGTTAGTTCATCCAGTACTCTCTTCGCAGGGGGCCTGTCAGCCAGAGAAACTGTCATGAAATTAAATAGCGGTATTAAGATGATAATACGACGTGGTTAGGAACTGGGTACGATACTTTATCTGGCCTTAAGTAAGAGCCGTATTTAGCAAGGCAAGTTGCCATCTATGTATGAGTTCAACTTATGGGTCAACAGAATCCAATGAGTGAATGTGTAACTAGGCCTATATCGTAAATAAGAATCAAATTATGGGCAAACGTAAATGATATACATGTAATAGATTTAGTATATGATTACCTCATATCAATATACGGATTGTAGTTTATATAATCTACTTAGAATACCTTTCTAAATTGACCATTCATAAAATTATATATCTAGATATCCCTTATGTCACTGAACGCTCAATCATTTTTGTTTCACGTAATAAAAACGGAGGGTGCAATAAACAGTGCTGAAGTGAGTGCTGGGGTCATGATTAGTACAGTAATTTAGCTGTTGACTTTCCACCCGGTTGCCTTAATTTGCCCGAAAATTCACGTGACATCAAGAAGGGTATCTGACATTTTGAACGCTTAGTGAAAGCCCAAAACGAACAAGAGGTGCTCTAGCAATGCCAGAAATATCTTAGATGAGCATAAGAAAGTCTAGTAAGTTTACTAACAATACTAACAATACTATTCTCCTTCGAATATGTTCAAAACTCCTCAACTTTCAAACGTTCCTCTTTGCAGATTTTAGCAAAAATATGATGTAACTGGAATGATGAAAGAATATTCTATGCATGAAATAATGACTTACCTGTAATAATAGTTTTTGCTAGTTGCTTTACGTCGCACCGACACGGATAGGTCTTATGGTGACGATGGGATAGGAAAGGGCTAGGAGTGGGAAGAAAGCGGCTGTGGCCTTAATTCGGATACAGCCGCAGCATTTGCCTGCTGTGAAAATGGAAAACTACGGAAAACCATCTTCAGGGCTGGCGACAGTGGGGTTCGAACCCACTATCTCCCGGATGCAAGCTCACACCTGCGCGCCCCTAACCGCACGGCCGGTCAACTCGCCGTGCAACTAGCAATAATAATCGATATAGAAGTATACTCTGATAACATTAGAAACTTCCCTTTGACTGCCTGCAACAGTAATCTTTTAGAGCCTAGAAAGAACATAAACTAAAATATCGTCCTTGCGCCTGCGAAAACCGCTATGTGGAATATTTCAGCTTCGAACTTTGGCCTCTTATGTTTCTGCCATCTAAGGTTCAAAATTATGCAACAAATATTCTCGCTCTTGATGAAATATGTGCTGCGGGTCAGTATTTCTCCCAAAATATTACCACATAGCGGTTTTCGCAGGAACAACGACGATATAATCATTAAAACCTTCTACAAACACGAGTCTCTTACATTTGAGTATCCCCAAATGTCCAAAGCCTGTATCCTCGAATCGATCCCGTGAGTTTTAGATTAGACCGTCGGTAGTTAAATTTATGGCTGTGATGTTTTGACCTTCAATTATAACAGTCAAATGTATATGTTGACTAATGAATCGCACCAAATCAAATAACACAAATTTATTATTATTATTATTATTATCATTATTATTATTATTATTATTATTATTATTATTATTATTATTATTATTATTATTATTATTATTATTATTATTATTATTATTGCGTTCCGACCTTCTATGGACCACGTTACAATTTCAATTCTTCCTCCTTAGTTCTTTTCTTTTCTTCCAGTATTCTTTCATTGTTTCACTGTGCTTCTTTTTCCTGTCTTCTGTCCACTTTGTGCCTGTTTTCTTTTCCTTCCTCCCTTGGAATACTTCCATTTGTAAAACTTTCTTCCGAAAAATCTTTCTTTCCAATAATTCTTCTTCTCGTATGTTGTTCCTTTCCAGGTCTTCCTTGACTTTTTGAATCCAGGTGGTAGTTGATTTCTTTTCCGAAAGGTACTTGAAGATTCGTTTAGTTAGTCTATTGTCATCCATTCTGTAAATGTGTCCAAGAAATAGCAATCTCCTTTTTCTTATTGTTTCTGATTTTTCTATGTTCTTAATTTCCAAAACTCTGCAATTCTTAGAGGACCTAATATTTTCCTTATAATTCTTCTTTCTAATATTTCTAATTTATCGAGCTTGTAGTTCAGTGCTAGACATTCGGTAGCATAGAGGCATTCTGGTTTCACTACTGTGTTGTAGTGCTTTATTTTAAGTTTTCTTGATAAGCACTTTTTCTTATAAGTATTCTTAGTTATACCGTAAGCTCTTTCCATCTTTTGTATCCTCTCCTCTATAGCAGATTTTTCTAAACCATTTTCTTGAATTGTCTCACCCAAATATTTAAATTTCTTTACCTTTTCTATTTGACCAATATCCGTTACTAAAAACTTTGTGGCACTTTTTTATTATTATTATTATTATTATTATTATTATTATTATTATTATTATTATTATTATTATTCGTTTAGGCCTACGATGGACCACGTGGTTCTTAACTCTGGTGAGCTCTTTTCTTCCTCTTAGCCCAGTATTCTTTCATTCTAGAGCTATGGATGTCTTTTCTTTCTTGAGTCCATTTCACTCCTACTTCTGGACGCAGTGATTTAGTTGTTAGTGACTGGAGAGAGTCAGATGTCTTGACTAACGTTCTGAATTTATCTCGGTTGTAAATGTCAATGTGATCAATGTTTAGGTATTGTAGGTCTTTCCGTACTAAATTCGTCCATTTGGCATTTGTTGCTTTCTCTCTAGATACAGTGTTGAAGATTCTTGAAGTGAGTCTCTGGCTGTCCATCCTGACTACATGACCATAGAAGATTAGTCTTCTCTTCCTCATAGCTGTTGTAATGCTCTCTATTTTACTGTACAGTTCCTTGTTGTGCCTGATTCTGTAGCCATCTCCTTCTTTAATGGGACCCATAATACCTTGACAGCAATGTGAAATCCCTGATAATAGTATGGGAGAGACCTACCTGCTTTCCTAATTGACAGATACCGCAATGGCTAAAATCACGATGTCAACAGTCATGCGAAATATTTCAATTTGTTTGCTTCTTTCTTCCTTCTGAGAGAAGCTGGGTAATGGAACTCATTCTAAGGATCTAGAAGTTGAGCATCTCGACCTTTCTAAATAAGATGTAAAAAATTACACATCGATGTGAATGAAATGAAATGTCGTATGGCTTTTAGTGCCGGGATATCCCAGGACGGGTTCGGCTCGCCAGGTGCAGGTCTTTCTATTTGACACCCGTAGGTGACCTGCGCGTCGTGATGAGGATGAAATGATGATGAAGACAGCACACACACCCAGCCCCCGTGCCATTGGAATTAACCAATTAAGGTTAAAATCCCCGACCCGGCCGGAATCGAACCCGGGACCCTCTGAACCGAAGGCCAGTACGCTGACCGTTCAGCCAACGAGTCGGACATCGATGTGAATGATCTGTATTAGAATGTACCCAGGTGTGTTCAGGCGTGAATGACCTGCATTAAAGTTACACACGGCGAGTTAGTTGCAAATACGTATTATTTATTGCTCCATTTTGAGTGCATTATGTACACCTTGAACGATATTCTCTGTCAGAGTGCTGAACAAGCATAGCAGTTCAAACACTGAGCCTTGACGTGGTGTTCTAATTCCGATGTCAGTTCTTATATTGATTATGTCTTACTGCAGTTTTCAGGCATCTTGTCTGTACTGCGGGAAGGAAACTGTAATCGTTCTGAAAGCAGCGGATCGGGCAAGGTGCATAATAGCGACAGCTTACGTCACTGATTGGTATTGTTTTAGAGGTTGTACATATTATCACATGAATAGTGGGAGCCGCGCTTAGAGGCTCCTAAAGGAGAGCGGTGTCCTGACCCCAAGTTGGGGGTTTCGATCCCGACTTAGTTCAGTGTTATTTGGAGGTGCTCAAATACGTCAGACGCATACGAACACATAAAATATCTTCTTCGGAACAAATTTTTAATACCTCAGTTTCTCAGAAAATCGAACAACTAGTTAGTGGGACGTAAAATAAATGACGTGATCTTGAATTGGGAGCAATTGTGTAGGAAATCAATTATTAATGTGTATTATGCCTTAGTAATATATGGAATACATACATACATACATACATACATACATACACACATACATCGTCCGGCTCCATGGCTAAGTGGATAGCGTGGTAACCTTTGGTCACAGGGGTACCGGGTTCGTTTCCCGGAAGGGTTGGGAATTTTAATCTCTATTGGTTAATTTCTCTGGCGCGTGGGCTGGGTGTATGTGTCGTCATCATCATTTCATCCGCATCAAGATGCGCAGGTCGCCTTCGGGAGTCAAATCCAAAGACCTGCACCAAGCGAGCCGAACATGTCCTCAAAAACAGCCGACACTGAAAGCCATACGCCATTTCATGTCAATGCATACATCTTCATTACACACTGTTACGCCTTTTTTTGCAAGCCTCTGTGAATTTACTAACTGACACCAAAATCCTGTCCGACTCCATGGCTAAATGGGTAGCGTGCTGGCCTTTGGTCACAGGGGTGCTGGGTTCGATTCCCGGCAGGGTCGGGAATTTTAACCTTAATTGGTTAATTTCGCTTCATCATCTTTTCATCCTCATCACGGCGCGCAGGTCGCCTACGGGTTTCAAACCGAAGACCTGCATCTGGCGAGCCGAACTTGTCCTCGGACACTCCCGGCACTAAAAGCCATACGCCATTCTCTACTTTTAACTAGTTTTGTGACCTCGTTTAGTTCTAGTTCTATACCTCTTATCTTTAAATCGTTAGAATCTGAGTCAAACCATCGCTGTCTTGGCCTCCAGAATAGATTCCATTATACTCCTAGATTATCTATCCTCCTCCATTCCGGCACATGACCCCACCCCCGAAGCCGGTTTAAGCGTACAGCTTCATCCATCGAGTTAATTCATAACTCACCCTACATCCCTTCATTGCGAGTAAAACCCTGCCATTGTTCCCAGCTGTTTTACCAGCAACCATTCTCACTACTGCCAACGGCCGTAGCCGTGTTAACACACCAGATCCCGCGAGACCTCCAGACTTAAGCAACATTGGGCGTGGTCAAGACTTGGATGGGTTGCCACGCGCTGTTGTTGGGGGGTACGGGAATGGAGGAGCGGAAAGGAAGTGGCCACCCTACCGTACGTAAACTCCGGCTCAGGCACACCTCTGCGGAGGTTCAGACACGCTTACCTGACCTTTGTTCTCACTACTTTCATGTCTGTTGCTTTTAACTTATGAATAAGATATCCTGAGTGAAAGCAGGTTTCACTACCGTAAAATAAAGTTGGTCTGAAAATAGACCGATACAAGAATAATTTCGTTCGGGATGTGACTTCCTTCTTACAGAATACTGTTGATCTGGAAGAACACACATTCTAAACACTTGAAAGTATGTACCTGTTCCAGCTTCGTATTTCTAATGTGACATTTTATTCTCCTGGATTTCTTGCGTGCTGACATTAATTTAGTCTTGGAAAGGCTAATTATCATATAATACTCACTGCATCTATTTTCAAGTTCCAATCTATTAGATTGCAGGCTTTCGGCACAGTCTGCCATTAAGACCAAGTCATCAGCATAGGCCAAACTGCTTACTACATTGTAAATTACCTGAATCCCTCCCTGTCACTTAATACATTTCAACAAATGATCCGTGTAAACTATTAACAACAATGGTGAAAGATTCTACCCTTATGTAACCCCTCTACATTGAACCAAGAACTCAATCTGCGGCCCAAATGTCAACATAAATGCCTTCGATTGATTTTAATAATCTACCCTTAATCCCATAGTTCCCTAGTACTGAAAACAGTTTTTCTCTCCGTATTCTGGCATATGCCTTCTATGGATCAACGAAACATAAATATTCCTCTTGTAGCACTTTTCAATTACCTAGCCAATATTGGATATATGATCCTGACAGCCCTTCTGTGGTCTGAAATCACACTGGTTTCTTCTCATTTGCTCTCAACGACAGATTGGGCCCTCTATCCCAAAACACATTGCCTGATACACCTATCAATAAGGTACCTCGATAGTTGTTGTAAAAGTTCCTGTTCCCTTGCTTAAAGATAGGTGCAATTACTGCTTTTGTCCAATAAGAAGATACCTTAATAACACTCCATGCTAATTACTCTATGAAACCAATTCATCGCTACCTTCCCACTTTATTTCACCATTTCATGTCTAATTTAATCTATTCCTGCTGCTTTATGACAATGAAGTTTGTATACCATCCTTTCCAATTACTTAAGCTTAATTTCACCAACACCAAATAAAATTCCTTTTACATTCAGACGATTTTCGAAGAATTCCTTCCACCTTTCCAGGGATCTATTACAGTTCACCTGATTTACAAAAAATACTAATAATATTTCATTTTCCCCTCCCTTTCTAAGATTATCGCTAGCGTTTGACCTATCCGTTCCAAGTTATAATCAAAATATTCCCTAAACAACTTCTTCGTTTCAAAATTATTTGTTTCGGTTTGTTTCGTTCATCTACATACAATTCCCTGTCTGCTTCAGTCCTTTTTTGTAGCCATTTCCGATAGGCATTCTCTTTTACGTTATAAATCTGCTCTCACTGTTTCATTCCACCACGATGTTCGCCTTTTTCCATGTTTACACACAGATCTTCATGGGCACTCTCTTTCTGTTTCTACTACTGCATCCGTGTATGCCACCCTTTTTCTTCCTATAAACCGAACCAACTTACTGTTCATTATTTGGAATGTGTCACTGATCATATCCATGCATTTCTGTCTAATTTCCTTGCCCTGGAGATTTTTAACCCTTATTCGTCAACAGACAGATATCACTTTATCCTCGGCCTAAAGATAGTTCACTACAGATCAGAAATGTTCCTATCTCACTGACTAACTTTTGAAACATATTAATCTGAATTTATATTGAAAAATATTAAATATCAGCATTTAAAATGGAAATTATGAAAATTAACATTCATTAAATAAAATACACACTCGTCGGATCTTGTACTCACACTTACTTGTTACCTGCTTACTTACACATACGTTATTTGAAGGGCGCCAGCTGCCACTCAGTGCAGCAATAATAGAATGAGACTCTTGACTATCTCTAGGGTGTGGGGTAATAAGCTTACTTTTGACAACATACCATGTAAGTTCTGGGAAAAGGAGATTGGCGTTCGGTTTCCGCATTAATTTTGAGGTTAAGAAATAAAACTATGAATTCGTTTGATAGAACAAAATATATTCTTTAAATAATACACTGACTGACAGTGACAATGCAACACCAAGGAGGAGTGGTTCGAAAGGGATGAAAGTTGGGGAAAAACAGAGACGGCACGGATGAATAATTGATGTTTATTTCAAACCGATATGCAGGTTACACAATGCGCACGGCATCGACTCAGTAGGATGTAGGACCACCGCGAGCGGCGATGCACGCAGAAACACGTCGAGGTACAGAGTCAATAAGAGTGCGGATGGTGTCCTGAGGGATGGTTCTCCATTCTCTGTCAACCATTTGCCACAGTTGGTCGTCCGTACGAGGCTGGGGCAGAGTTTGCAAACGGCGTCCAATGAGATCCCACACGTGTTCGATTGGTGAGAGATCCGGAGAGTACGCTGGCCACGGAAGCATCTGTACACCTCGTAGAGCCTGTTGGGAGATGCGAGCAGTGTGTGGGCGGGCATTATCCTGCTGAAACAGAGCATTGGGCAGCCCCTGAAGGTACGGGAGTGCCACCGGCCGCAGCACATGCTGCACGTAGCGGTGGGCATTTAACGTGCCTTGAATACGCACTAGAGGTGACGTGGAATCATACGCAATAGCGCCCCAAACCATGATGCCGCGTTGTCTAGCGGTAGGGCGCTCCACAATTACTGCCGGATTTGACCTTTCTCCACGCCGACGCCACACTCGTCTGCGGTGACTATCACTGACAGAACAGAAGCGTGACTCATCGGAGAACACGACGTTCCGCCATTCCCTCATCCAAGTCGCTCTAGCCCGGCACCATGCCAGGCGTGCACGTCTATGCTGTGGAGTCAATGGTAGTCTTCTGAGCGGACGCCGGGAGTGCAGGCCTCCTTCAACCAATCGACGGGAAATTGTTCTGGTCGATATTGGAACAGCCAGGGTGTCTTGCACATGCTGAAGAATGGCGGTTGACGTGGCGTGCGGGGCTGCCACCGCTTGGCGGCGGATGCGCCGATCCTCGCGTGCTGACGTCACTCGGGCTGGGCCTGGACCCCTCGCACGTGCCACATGTCCCTGCGCCAACCCTCTTCGCCACAGGCGCTGCACCGTGGACACACCCCTATGGGTATCGGCTGCGATTTGACGAAGCGACCAACCTGCCCTTCTCAGCCCGATCACCATACCCCTCGTAAAGTCGTCTGTCTGCTGGAAATGCCTCCGTTGACGGCGGCCTGGCATTCTTAGCTATACACGTGTCCTGTGGCACACAACAACACGTTCTACAATGACTGTCGGCTGAGAAATCACGGTACGAAGTGGGCCATTCGCCAACGCCGTGTCCCATTTATCGTTCGCTACGTGCGCAGCACAGCGGCGCTTTTCACATCATGAGCATACCTCAGTGACGTCAGTCTACCCTGCAATTGGCATAAAGTTCTGACCACACCTTCTTGGTGTTGCATTTGCTCTGTCAGTCAGTGTATATAAAAAATAGTGAGTCTTGTTGCGATAAAACAGATGAGAATGTGAAATTATGGCATTGCAACTGAAAGAAACTAGGCATGAATTTGAATTCTTCTTGACCGGACATTTAACAATTTATACGAAATATTTCCCTCACTGATTCACTTGACTGTACCTTCAACACTTTTAGTGTAATTACGACGTATTCCTTTGATCTGGTGTTTACTGTAGATGTGTCACGCCTAACTTGGTGATACATCCTTGTGACTGCTTCTTCTCCATATCATCTGACGTTTTTGTAAGTCAATATGGTATTACCTCTTGGCAGGTCCAGGGTTGCCCTCTCTGACTCCATGGTAAGCCCTTGCGTCCGTGTCTTCCACTAAGTGACGGACCAACTTTGGCCTCACTCTCTCAATGACCAATGATTAATGGCTCACTGAGTCTTCTCCATCTCTCGTTCACACTCGTTGACTGACCGACTGAGGCCTCTTCATCTAGTAGACTACTTCACTGTTCAGCTTCCGTTTAAATAATGACTGACGCTACAATATGCATCCACCTTTTATAGACGTTGGTTGACACAGCTACGTAATCTCCAGAAATAACAATGACATACTCCCACAACGCTTCAAACTGTTGCATGTAATGGTGAAATCCCCTGGGGCGGCCGACTCTCTGAGCGAAATGCAAAAGCTCAAGATGACGTAGCCATGACGTAGCAATGACTTGGCAGAATCGCCAGTAATATTGCACAATGTAAGGATGTCGCACTCAACATCTGATATATCGAAACTCTCACTGTACAAGTATTTAATGTTAATCTACATATACGTATATATGCATACACTCAATTACAAATACGCAAGCGACAAGCTTTGCGTAATGGAATTGAATTGAATAATAATTATAACAAAATAATAGTAATCTCACAGCTGAAATAATAATACTGACATAATAATAATAATAATAATAATAATAATAATAATAATAATAATAATAATAATAATAATAATAATAATAATAATAATAATAATAATAGTAATAATAATAACACAGATAAAATAATAAAATACAGATATCATCTTGTAACGGGATTTGAACCGTTACACCTTCCACCTTTCCAGGGATCTATTACAGTTCACCTGATTTACAAAAAATACTAATAATATTTCATTTTCCCCTCCCTTTCTAAGATTATCGCTGGCGCTTGACCTATCCGTTCCAAGTTATAATCAAAATATTCCCTAAACAACTTCTTCGTTTCAAAATTATTTGTTTCGGTCTGTTTCGTTCATCTACATACAATTTCCTGTCTGCTTCAGTCCTTGTTTGTAGCCATTTCCGATAGGCATTCTCTTTTACGATATAAATCTGCTCTCACTTTTTCATTCCACCACGATGTTCGCCTTTTTCCATGTTTACACACAGATCTTCATAGGCACTCTCTTTCTGTTTGTACTACTGCATCCGTGTATGCCACCCTTTTTCTTCCTATAAACCGAACCAACTTACTGTTCATTATTTGGAATGTGTCACTGATCATATCCATGCATTTCTGTCTAATTTCCTTGCCCTGGAGATTTTTAACCCTTATTTGTCAACAGACAGACATCACTTTATCCTAGGCCTAAAGATAGTTCACTACAGATCAGACAGTGGTCCGTATCATCAAAAAATCCGCGAATAACCTGCACATTTCTAACAGAATTTCTGAATTCAAAAATTCGTTATGATATACTCTATTACGGAAGTGGTTCTCCTACCCTCCCATGTGTAGTGGTGAATAGACTTAGGTCTAATGAAAGTATTCGTAACTGCTAATCCCATACAAGCACAAAAGTCCAGCAAACGCTTCGCATTCCTATTAGCTTTCATATCTTCCTCACACTTACCAATCGCCCTTTCGTATCCTTCAGTTCTATTTCCAACTCTCACGTTGAAATAGCCCATTAGCACTATCCTAACCTTATTCTTGACCCTGACTGCGATGTGACTGAATGCTTCATATAACTTGTCAGCTTCATCCACTCCTGCACCCTCACATGGTACACTGAGACAATTCTCACCGATTCCTTCAACTACCAAATATACCCACATCATTTGCTCACTTACATGACTAGCAGAAACTATGTTGCGTACAATAGTATTCCTAATGAACAGTCCTACTCCACACTATACCTTTGCTGGCGGGATGTAGTGTTTAAAGTTCACTATGTCTTCTGGTATGGGCTAGAATAAATTTGTTAATTTCATTGACCTGTCTCAGTCTCATCCTTGGCTTTGACAGTATGAAAGTGACCGAGGTATGAGCAATTCTAGTAATATCATTCCTTATGCAGCCAGTACCTGTTATGAATGGATGAAAATATTGCTCATAGGGTCAGTTGGTGCATGCATTTCAGTGGGATTGGCAGACTGATATGTAATAGCAACTTCTGGCTCAGTGAGGAAAGCAACGGAAAACCACCTCACTCCTCATTTCCCTAGTATGCCTCTTGAGTTACACCTAGGCTATTTATGACAGCTGTTGGTGGAGCTGTAGAGGATCAAACCGGCCTTTGGGCTGAATATCCAACATACATACTCCACACTCTGCCTTTCCCTTTTAAACACCCGTCAAGTACACTTTATAATTTCCTATCTCTTCCTGGTTATCTCCCGTTACCTGAACATCTTTAACTCCTAGCACGTCCAGATGCATTCTCTTTGCTAAGACAGCCAGTTATACTTTCTTTCTTCCATAAGCCCCATTAATATTGATAGCTTCCCATCGAATCCCATTTCGTTCTCCAAATCCCTCCCCTGTTAAATGGGAGTGAGACTTCGTTAATCCCATAGGTCTGAAGCATGCTTAAAACGTTCTTTCGTGCTCGGTGAAAATTATGTGAAGCAGGAGTCTCCACTTACTTACACATAGTCCCGGTGAGGATGTCTCCTCTAGCGGGTTAGTGTTATGACTCAGAATAAGTCCGAGATCCTCTCTCTCATTCCATAGCAACTGGTATCCCGACTCTCAGGGCCACATACTACGCCATTGAAATTTCCTGGCTAATTAGGCGAGTGATGTAGGCCTACTAACTTTGCGTTGAAAACAATGTTGATATTATTTTTTTGTATTCGCATAAAGCAACGTTATTACCAAGTAGAGTCCACTGTTTCACTTTCTTTCTAGTTTACTCACGCGCTTTTTGGACTCACTGACCACCTACAATGCGCGCTTGAACTTATAGGCATCATAGTATGAAAACCATACTGTAAATTGTGGCGGTAGCCACCTGAAATTGCATTATAGCTTATGAACACGTAACATGTAGAAGAATCATGAACGATGATAAGAACGTTTCCATGCATCGATTTATGATCTTGAAAGAATACATTGTGAGCTTGCACCCGGGTCTTAGTGGGTTCGAACCCCACTGTCAGCAGCCCTGAAGATGGTTTCCCATTTTCACACCAGGCAAATGCGGGGCTGTACCTTAATCAATGCCACGGCCACCTCCTTCCCAATCCTTTCCTAACCCATCGTCGCCATAAGACCTATCTCTGTCGGTGCGACGTAAAGCAAATTCTAAAAAAAGAAAAGTACATCTAGCTGTAAGCTAAGGTATCACTTGCCTTCACCTTCTTCCTGGCTTTTTCCAAACAATAAGGGCTCGGATCCTATGCATGGTGAAAAAGTCCTGTTTACGGCTGAAAAACTTCCCTCGTATATTTCTCTGGTGGCTGGTAGTGTGATGTCCTATATGCAATGAAGATGCGCATTTTGACTAACACGAATACCCAGCCCTCGAGCTAGATGAACTAAACAGACACGGCAGGAAATCGAGTTGGGGCCCTCTAAACCGACAGTCGCTATGCTAGTAGACGGACTAAAATTAGTGAACCTTGTCACATCAAATGACTCACCTAGGCCTATAGATTCACCAATATCTCTACTTCCAACAGGATTGCCGTTCTTTTATCCGAATCTAGATATTCAGAACAATGGGCAATAATAGTGTAGGTATTCTCTTCCTTCATATGAAACTATGCTTCTTTCACTTAATCGAAATATTCAGTAATTTCACTAGTGACGAAATCTTATTTTCATATGAACTTATATTAATTGAAAATATAACATCAAACACACGAAATTATGCAACATGTAAATCAAACCTGTCACAGGTTGTGTATTTCACGAGTACTGTTTTATAATTCCACACATGAGTTCTCACTATGTGACTGGGAGGCATATGCAGGGAAATGTGTCTTCGTTCACATGCATTTCATGTTTCGTATTGATGCTCGGTGCTCATTGGAGCAATATAAATCGCAACAGCGAAGTTTAAACAAAAGAGTTCATTCAAAATTAAATTTTTGATCTTTGGATTCATTACAAAATAGAAAAAAAGCATTTTGCTGTGATGACGAAGAGGCACATTGGTCTAATGACTTGGCTTTCAGCACAAGCGTCCTAGGTTTGAATCCAGATTAATTCAGCTTGTGTTTCTATCCCCGCCAAAGCAGTGCGAGTGGAAGGGTATCAGGATTCAAGCTTTCAGTCAAGTTGTAAATTGATATTTGATCCTTCATCGATCCTTCATAACCTGCAGCGATGAGAAGTTCCACGTGGTAGACTTTTGTTCATTGTAATAAGTGGATTGACTGTATGCATAAATTTGTTTTTGAATCTATACTTTCACCTTCGGTTTGTTAGTGGTACTATCACATCACGGGATTGATAACATGAAAGGTGGTATTTTTTACGAATGAATTTTGGATGTTAGTGGTACTATCACACCACGGGATTGATAGATATTTTTGTAGAATGAATATTGGACTGAAATTTGAATGACAAATTATAAAAAAACCAAACTCCATGGCGCAGGATCCACGAAGAGCCTTGGCCTTCCAAGCGAGGGTTATACAGCCCGAAGGCCTGTAGATTACAAGGTGTCGTGTGCTCAGCACAACGAATCATCTCGACCGTTATTCTTGGCTTTCTAGACCGGACATATTATATAATAATTCTAATTAAAATCGGATATAGAGGGCTGCTAAGTGCATATCTCACGTATTTCCAACAGTGCTTTTTTATGTTAAAAAAATGCTTGCAGTTAAAGTCATATTGTTTGAAGACATATCTGTTATTCCCCTTTAAACAAACAAACAAACAAACAAACAAACAAACAAACAAACAAACAAACAAACAAACGAACGAACGAACAAAGTCATATTCTTTTTCTTGGTTCGAATGGGCCTAGTTTGGACCACGTTTGTTCAACTGTTGGGCTTTGATCTTTGCCCAGTGTTGGCACATTTCTGCCCGTGTAACTTCTTTTTCTCATCTGTCCTGGGGGTACCTTTTATCCGGGGTTCTTCCTGAAATCCATGGACTTCATTCAGGGTATGTCGTACAGATCGTCTATCTTGAAGATCTATTTTGCTTTACGTCGCACCGACACATATAGGTGTTAAGGCGACGATGGGACAGGAGAGGCCTAGGAATGATAAAGAAGCGGCCATGGCCTTAATTAAGGTACAGCCCCAGCATTTTCCTGGTGTGAAAATGGGAAACTACGGAAAACCATCTTCAGGGCTGCCGACATTGGGGTTCGAACCCACTATCTCCCGGATGCGAGCTCACAGCTGCGCGCTCCTAACCAACTTAAAGATCTGATATTCCCAGTTCTTTAATGTCTTTCTCAGTTTCTGTCAGTCAAGCGGTACGAATCTTATTGTTCTGACAGAAGGTGAACAGGCGATTGGTCAGTCTTTTGGGAGGCAGTCTTACTTCACGGCGTCCGGCTCCATGACTAGCGTGCTGGCCTTTCATTCAGGGGTCTAGGGTTCAATTCCTGGTCGGGCTGGAGATTTATACTTTCATTAGTTGATTCTTATGACTCGGGGGCTGAGTATTTGTGACGTTTTAGCATTACATTTCATCTTAGGTAGGGTCCCACCCTCACAGACGCGCAAGTCGCCTCTACGGCTTCTACAAAGACGACCTGCACCAGGCCTCTCCGGAGACAACACGTTATTATTATTATTATTATTATTATTATTATTATTATTATTATTATTATTATTATTATGATACTATATGGCCATAAACGGCTACTCTCATTTTCCTAGCACAATCAGAGAGAGTTCGGAATGGTGGCGTCTACGGAATTATTCATCTTCCTTTACTGAAACTAAGATCTTCATGAGAATTCTCTCCGACTTCTAGTTTCTCCATCAGACCACTTCGGCGCAATGAATGGCACTCCATGCCATACAGAGCTTCTGGTCGTATGACTGACGTGTAGTTCTCAGTTTCAGATTGTGTGATAGGCATTGTTTGTTACACAGTAAGTGTTCATTGTCAGCCGACTCACTAAATACAACGACAATTTAGGTATTTTTCTAATGGACCACATATTCATATGTGGCTGGCAGACGTGACCAGTCTTAAAGGAATCTAATGGATTATCAGATACGCGGTATTGCTCGCGCAGTGACGACATGTTGTAGAAATCATTTTAGCTGCATTTCCTATAAATGTGTTTACGCGCATCGCGCTCATAGTCTCCATAGAAAGATAACTATCGACATTAGAACACTCCTAGAATCATAAGTAATAACATATTATTGTTGTTAGATGTGGTGTGCATTGTTTCTTCTTATGTACTCTTCTCCACTAGATGACATTACTGTTACAGGTTACGGGTCATTGTTAAACTGTAGTAAGCCCATTTTCATGTTTCGAGAAAATAAAGAAAAGCAATTCTCGCTTAATTTTGATGGTTTATTGGCGTAAATCGTCAATAAGATACTATTCTAGTAACGTAAACGTGGATTGTTTCATTTTTCTTGAAATTACAATTTATGGCTTATTTTTAAGAATCAATCGGTGCTTTTTTAAAGGAGAAGGTTCGTTTAATGAAAAATTACTGTTTCAATGAGTGCATTTTGCCTCTGCGATGTCTACTGTTAGTGTGACTGGCTCATACCAGGAGGCCAAGAATTTAATTCGCGGCCATGCCGGATACTTATCCCTGAGTCTGAAAGGGTTCACTCAGCCTGCGTAAGAACAATATGATGAGCTATCTGACGGCAAGGTAGTGGTCCCAGTCTAGAAAGCCGAGAATAACGGCCCAGAGGATTCGTCGCACAGGCGACGCGTCTCCTCGTAATATGTAGGCCTTCGGGATGAACAGCTATCGCTAAGTAGGCCAAGGCACTTTAGGACTGCAGCGTCCTGGAGTTGCTTTTAGTTTGACTTTTATTAACGTATACTCATTTTTAATACAAAGCCGTACAACTTTGGCCGTGGCGCAGAATGCAGTAAATGTCTGTGACTTCGTTGTTTTTAACCCGGAAGTAATTTTCAGTTCCCTGTTTTATCTATACTTCTATTACTAATATATAAAGGAAGACTCCGAATTTGTTGCTATGTAACGGGTAATGCCAGGAACTACTGGACAGATTCTGAAATGTATTTTACCATTTGAAAGCTATCATCATTCCGGGTACCATAGGATGTCAAAGAGTCTCCATGAGAAGCGTGATTTAGGCACTTTGTCACGTTAACATAGGCTAATACATGCGAAATATCGAATTTATATCCAAGGTTGAGACAAAGATTATTTTAAGCCTCACGAAGCGAGGAACAAAACTCCTTAAGTCTCCACGGGACCGAAAACCACGTTTTCAGAGTAGTGAATATTTTTGTCATCAGACCTCACCCCCCGGTCAAAACCACTTGGGGGATATCGTTTTAAGACCACTAAGACATATAGAAGCCACTAGCGCGTGAAATTTCAACATCATAATTCAATCACTTTCAGAAAAATTAATATTCTTTTGTTTTCAAATATTAACCCCATTCAGCTCCTTAAGGACTGAAATGTTTCTAACCACGTCTTATTTAACATCTAGTACATAAAGGAACAATAACTGTGTGAAATTTCTACTTTTTCGAGGAACGGTTTCGAAGGAATAAACATTTTATTTTTCAGGTAATTACGCCAGTTTCTTCCCATTAGGAGTGAATTTTTTGAACCCCTATCTTAGTAGACACCTGCACTGTAATTTCTTTATGTCCAATAATTTTGCCTGGGCGTTGATTGATATTCAGACAGGGCATTCTCTTTTACAAGTATAGAAGACAAAAATTGTGCCATACTGTGTCTTATGGCAGACCAAAATAAGGGATTTTATATACATATATATACATGCGCAGCCATTGCTCAGAACAACGAGTTCAAAGATTTTCTCGTGAACTGAAAGTAGCTTTAATTTTCTCTGATCATGGAAGTTACTTTTCGAACGTCTGGGGGAGCTGAATGAGTTTCAACTATGGAGTTACTCACATACCTACAGTAGGTTTTGCAGTTGGCGCTGATAAATGACGCCAGGCGCCTCCTGACAGGTGCAGCAATTATTCACACATCTTGACTCGGTGACAGAATATCGCTCCAGGCAGCAACACCAAGTCAACAAGGCCGCTGGGTAATCATTGCTGATGGAAATGTGCAGTACTGGGATACAATCTGACAAAACTCATGAGAGTCTACGTTACTTCGAGGTAAGGACGGCATATTGTTGTGGATCATTGAGAGCGCTCTACAGCGTTTAGTTCGCATGCACAATATTACCTGATGATAGAAAACCTTCTCCACAAGAGATTGATGGAATGTCTACATGTAGCAAAATATCTCCCTTGAGCGTCTTGAGTAGCAGCAAATATCATGTTCAAAACAAGTTTAAGTAATTTAGTGTGGAGTCTTCTTGTAACTATTGTAAAATCCACGACCAACATCGACAGCATGGTAAATTCACAATAATCTAATGTCTGAGGCAGAGATGTCCACTTGTCGGTCGGAGCCTTCCTCAAATCGTTTCTGGTGACGCCATTCCAGAGGCACCAGAGCATACTCTATATTATACTCTATTATACTCTATACTCTATATTAAAGTCCGCTTCACATACATATATACATACATGCATCGACTTTCATGAAATCTCTTTTTTAATTTGATTTACGTCGCACTGTCACAGACAGGTCATATGGCGACGATGGGCTAGTAAAGACCTAGGAGTACAGCCCCAGCATTTGCATAGTGTGAAAATGGGAAACACGGACGACCATCTTCATTGGCTGCCGGCAGTGTGGTTCGATCTCCCGAATGCAAGCTCACAGCTGCGCACTCCTAACCGCACGGCCAACGCGCCCGTCAAAATCTCCTTGCTCAAGCATGTTAGTAACTTGTCACTCGCAAAAGCCTAACCTTCGGAGACCAATTCAAGGTGCCCAAATACGCCAGCCTCGTAAAGGAACTCCTTGCGAAACAAAATTCCTCCGCGTTTCCACAAACTGTAAAAAGTAGTCTGATGGATGTCAAAGTAATTATTATTTTTATTAACTAGATCAAACTGTTAAACACATACTCCCTTAACGGGAGCAAGAACATTAAAAATAAATAATATTGAGATTTGCTTTATATTAATCATACCCAGAAATTCAAGAATGTCTTAATAAAGCGGATACGGTACACAAAGCGCAAAAAAGCGTCGTTCTTAAATCATTTTATTATTTTTGGTTCTTACAGTGTTATAATAATTCCATTTTTATGTTCTTCGATTGAAACCTCTGTATTCCGAAAGCTGTGGTTCCAACTACAGTGTGGCATTCAGTTCATTCCCAATGTTGGTAACTGTCTCCCAATAAATATGAGTGTCTGGATTTCAGAAATTTATTTATAATTAAGTACTTAGTTGTGTGAGTCTTAATATTTCAAAATTTCAATGTTAACCCCATTTTCTAAAATTTATCATTTTCAATGTAGTACTGTATGTACCTTTGTCTCACTAACTACTAAAGCGGAAATATAATTATTTTTAGTGGTGTTACTTAGCCGCTAAGAAGCCATTGAACCAAAATTATCACTTGCTTCTTGATTTAGACAATTTTGTGTCATAATAGCTGCCGCGCAGATGCCATCTAGCGGAGTGGTAGCCAAGTGAGAGGGAGAGAGGTTACATCTCAAAAATGTTTTTCTTCTGCTGAAAGCCCTTGTACAAACTACCTGGAATCGGCAATTTGTATGGTTTTAGCCCCGTTTAGGCCGGATGCTTTTCCAGACGTCTCACCTTATGTGAAGGGTTGTGTTCACTATTACGTGCTGTTTTGATATGTTATGTGTAAATGAATATGAGTATTAATACAAACACAAACACTCAGACCTCGAGCTAGAAGAATTAACTAAACGTGGTTATAGTCACCAGCCCGGCTGGGAATAGAACGCGTGACCCTCTGATCAGAAGAATACTGCGCTGACCGTTCAGCCGGTAATCTCAATTAACAACAGTCATATCTCTCTATATGAAAGGCTAACTCCGACTGGCTGTAATGAACGCCCAGCCAAAACTACGCGACATAAAGAAATGGAATTTACCGAGCTCGACAGCTGTAGTCGCTTAAGTGCGGCCAGTATCCAGTAATAGGGAGATAGTGGGTTCGAACCCCACTGTGGGCAGCCCTGAAGATGGTTTTCCGTGGTTTCCCATTTTCACACCAGGCAAATGCTGGGGATGTACCTTAATTAAGACCACGGTCGCTTCCTTCCCAATCCTAGGCCTTTCCCATCCCATCGTCGCCGTAAGACATATCTGTGTCGGTGCGACGTAAAGCAAATAGCAAAAAAAGACAAAAAAATAAATGGAATTTTGCGCATACATTTATAATACAGTGTATGTGATCACTAAGGGAAGATTTTTTGATATTCCGTCGCTGAGAGGGTGAAACGTGAGTGAACTGTTTAAATGAGTGCATATATACCTCACAAATTTAACAGTTGGCAGACGTAAAAATTGGTATTTGGATCTAATTAAAAAATAAATAATTTTTTTCTGGCGGGTGAAAAATGAAAAAAATGATAGAATACCTTTTACGACGATACTTATATCTCAAAAACTGAATGTTATAGACGTGGAAACTGGTATTCGGAATCTTCATTAAAAGTAAGGAAACATGCATTTTTTTTTGTTTTCGGAAAATCCAGTTAAGATGGGCATGAAAAGAAGTGAAATAGGTTTGAAGTATTTTTATTATGATACTTATGCGAAATTGTCGTACAGTTATCCGTTTTAGGTGTAATAATGACCATCTGCATATATATTTAGATTTCGTTTCCTGAGAGTCCCCACGTTTACCCCTCTCCCCAAAATCAAGATGACGACACAATCTGCCAGACGAGCTAGAAACTTGAAATTTGGCAAAATTTGGCCTTTAACCGACGAAAAAATTCCAAGATGTTTAAATTTTTCACTTTTTACTCCCGGAAAATATCGCAATATGGAGGCAATTTTAATGACGGTGCAGACCTTCTTTTCGATGTATTTCGTGATTAGACGGTAAGTCATATCACAAAACGGAGGATACAATCGAACTCAGCATGAAGAGATATACAACACTGGTCCTGTAATATTTTGTCATATCTCCATCCCTTGTACGTTATGAAGAGCAGCATTTCCCGATTGTTCGTAAATTTTGCAGCTTTTTCACGCATACTTCATATTTTGACACACTTATATGAAAGACGGAATCATCAAATTCAGCACGAACAATGGCCCTCCATCTAGCCATAAGTGAGCCAAATTCTATGTTTCTAGCTGTCACATAAGTATCCGAAGAGTAATGCAGTGTGTGGAAACCTTTCCCAAATTTCTCGCCATTCAAATTTCTAAGTTTCTGACTCAATTTGAGCCATAAATAGAAGGAGATACGAGGAAGTTTTGTATGATCAACCATTAGGCCGCTGAAAGAGGCGACTTATGGTGCAATCCGTTTGTCGATATAACGTACCGTTTAGCATGAGTTAATCATTAAATAGAGGTCTGCAATATTCACACATGCATATACCGTCGTATAACGATCTATACACATATTATTCAAGTCGATTTGTAGCGATCTAAAAGGCGTGTGTCTGCCATTATAATTAATACTTTACAAATCGATAATGACTGTCAGCAGGAGGTTGTCTGCTATTGTAGTCAGTACTCTCCGTATCGAATTTGACAGGCAGAAGAAATGGAGTCCTTCTCCAACTCCTGTGTAACTGACATTAGTAAGGAGGACCTATCATTGTAATGAATATTTATCTTCCCGATTTGACTGGCAGAAGGTAAGGGAGCGTACAATGTTCTTCAAAAGTCCCCTACGCGATTGTGTCTGGAAGTAGGAAGGTGGGGCCTGCCATTATAACAAAAACTCTTCAAATCTATGGTGACTGCACAGTAGACAAGGGGGGCATTCTATTATAAATGAAAATTTTCCAACTCGATTGTGAATGGCAGTCGGCAAGTCAGCCTGCCGTTATCATCAGAACTCCGCAACTCCCACTTTACATTGGAACAAGGTATGGGGACCTCCTCAAGCTGTTTCCTGCATAACGCTAAGAGACATGCAATTTTAAATATCTTATTCACTGTGTGAACATAAATTTTCTTCGATATCCGTATACATGTAGAATACCGTTGCGAAGCACGGGTACATTTCCTAGTAACGTTATAGTTGATCAGTGTTGTGGCCTTAGGGCAAGGTAAACCACCGCATTTAATTTTCTTCTGGCTCGGCGATATTTGGGCATCCGAAGCCAGGGGAATATTTTATTTCCGCCTCCCTTCATGACTCACTATTTCCGTATAGTTCTTCTCTTTTTAAATCTCATTTCGATGTTTATCTTAATTACCTTCCTGATGAATATGGGCTGATCATGTGGTGTTGTACCTTATAAAAACGTTTAAGACAACAGCGACGTTAATCACTTATCTCGTTGCCTAAGCGTTTGTGTGATGTCTTGGGGTCTCAGTAGAAGCCTGGTTTACGTCTTTCTAGTTGACGCCCATGGGCAATGTGCTCGTCTGCTTCAGCGTTGATGAACTTTGCACTACCGAGCGTGGTTTGTGTCACGTAGCTAGCAGCATGTATTCGGGGAATAGAGGTTTTGAATCCCACTGTCGGCAGCCCTGAAGATGGTTTTCCGTGGTTTCCAATTTTCACGCCAGGCAAATGCTGAGGATATACCTTAATTAAAGCCACTGCCACTTCCTTCCCACTCCTAGCACTTTCCTGTCCTATCGCCGCCATCAGGCCTCTGTAATATTGCAACGCCATGTATGCCAGCCGAATAACATAGCCCAATACACTTATGTATATCCCTTAACTTATATACCAAGTTTCAAGTTAGTCTGTCTTCATGGTGTTATTCGACAGGAGTAAAGTATGATGCGACACCGTCATCATCATCAACTCCGCACATCCGGACGTGCAGGTCACCCACGGGCATCGAATATAAAGACCTGAACCAGGCGAGCCCAACATGTCCTCGGACACTCCCGGCACTGAAAGCGATGCGAGGAAGTAAATAGTATAAACCCTTATGTTAAGTATATGAGTCTTTTTATATTTTTTTGCTATTTGCTTTACGTCGCACCGACACAGATACGTCTTATGACGACGATGGGATAGGAAAGACCTAGGAATGGGAAGGAAGCGTCCGTGGCCTAATGGTACAGCTCCAGTACTTGCCTGGTGTGGAAATGGGAAACCACGGAAAACCATCTTCAGGGCTTCCGACAGTGGTATTCGAACCCACTATCTCCCGGATGCCAGCTCACAGCTCCGCGCCCCTAACCGCACGGCCATCTCGCCTGGTGTATATGTCTCATGAACTGAATGCCATAAGCCCCTTTTGTGAAGTAGTAGAAAACAATGATGGCAACAATACTTATGAAGTATAACAGTGGCCACGGAAACAGTAGGCTGCTGACATTACGTACAGACTGTTAATATCAAGATATATGGTTATAACAAGCACCACGAGTATAACAGCGCCGGCAATGAAATGGCGTATGACTTTTAGTGACGGAAGTGTCCGAGGGCAAGTTAGGTTCGCCAAATGCAGGTGTTTTGGTTTGACCCCCGTAGGCGACCTGCGCGTCGTGATGAGGATGAAATGATGATAAAGACATACGCTATACACCCAGCCCCCGTAGCTGCCTCTGTGGATCAGCGGTAGAGTGTCGGCCTCCGGATCCCAAGATAGCGGGTTCAAACACGGCAGAGGTAGTCGGATATTTGAAGGGCGGAAAAAAGTCCATTCGACACTCCATGTCGTACGATGTCGGCATGTAACAGATCTCTGGTGACACATTTGGTGTTTACCCGACAAAATTAAATCTCAGCCATAGACTCCCAAGAGAGTTTCGGTTTACTCGGTCTGCCATCTAGTGGGCCTAGAGTAAGAAGGAACGTCGAAATTGACGAGCAGACAGCCAGATGGCGTCAAATTGAAATGTCTGCACACGGTAGCTGAGGCCATACGATTATAATACCCAGCCCCCGTGCCAGAGAAATAAACCAATTATGGTTAAAATTCTCGACCCTGCCATGAATCGAACCCGGGACCCCTCTGAACAAAGGTCGGCACGCTAACCATTCAGCCATGGAGCCGGACACTGCGCCTGTACAGCGTGTGTTCAAAATGTGTACTCTGACGTACATTGTTTATAACGTTCCTGTACATCAGGGCCTCTCAGGGTGCGTGCGCTTGGTGCATGCACTGTGCACGGTGCAAAAGACGACTTCGCTTTGTTGACCAAAGTGCAGACCCCCACTCCTCGATTTGGAGCAATAGCGCTGTCTCTCTCTATCCCCACGCCTGTCTCGCTCGCTCCCCCTGTCGCCCTCTTCCTCATTTGCTGCGTAACGCTCCAAATCCGAGACGAATTGAGCCGAGATGAGCCGAGCTTAGCCGAGTAGCCCAGAGACGAAGCGTTTGGTCCGAGCCGTGCCGAGCGGGAGCGATGCACAGTGCACGGAGCGCTTGCGCCTCGATTTGCACGCGTGAGATTTTGGGCGTTTGAGAGGCCCTGCTGTACATTGTCGAACATGTTGATGAATACAGGTTAAAGACCCAAACGTGACTGCATATTCTCTTGCAATTCGGCATCTTCCCTAGGTGGGTCATTTGACCGGAAAACGGTTCATAATAGGTAGGGACTGAGACCTGGGAATGAGAAAGTTCGTTCGTTCGTTCGTTCGTTCGTTTGTTCGTTCGTTCGTTCGTTCGTTCGTAATCTGTTTACCCTCTAGGTTCGGTTTTTCCCTCGGACTCAGCAAGGGATCCCACCTCTACCGCCTCAAGGGCAGTGTCCTGGAGCTTCAGACTCTGGGTCGGGGGATACAACTGGGGAGTATGACCAGAACCTCGCCCAGGCGGCCTCACCTCCTATGCTGAACAGGGGCCTGGTGGGGGGATGGGAAGATTCGAAGGGATAGACAAGGAAGTGGGAAGGAAGCGGCCGTGGTCTTAAGTTAGGTACCATCCCGGCATTCGCCTGGAGGAGAAGTGGGAAACCACGGAAAACCACTTCCAGGATGGCTGAGGTGGGAATCGAACCCACCTCTACTCAGTTGACCTCCCGAGGCTGAGTGGATTCCGTTCCAGCCCTCGTACCACTTTTCAAATTTCGTGGCAGAGCCGGGAATCGAACCCGGGCGTTCGGGGGTGGCAGCTAATCACACTAACCACTACACCACAGAGGCGGAGTGAATGAGAAAGTAAGGGAATTTTATTCCAAGGGAAATTAAGCGATCTCGAAGTCTTGTTGCAGAAGAGCAAGTGACCGTCTCATGGTGTGGAATGAGCTCCATCTTGCTGCATCCACTGTTGTTGCAGTTGTAGGTCTTTGGCTTTTTTTATATTGCTAGTGGCTTTACGTCGCACCGTCACAGATAGGTCTTATGGCGACGATGGCGTAGGAAACGCCTAGGAGTTGGAAGGAAGTGGACGTGGCCTTAATTAAGGTACAGCCCCAGCATTTGTCTGATGTGAAAATGGGAAACCACGGAAAACCATCTTCAGGGCTGCCGACAGTGGGATTCGAACCCAATATCTCCCGGATGCAAGCTCACAGCCGCGCGCTTCTAACCGCAGGGCCATCTCACCCGGTCTTGCGAAATTTGGAACTGTTTGATGTTCAAAGCATGTTCGAAATTTCAGTACCATTTGTTTTGCTACATGCTGTACTTTCAGTGCTTGCCTATCGTAATTGCTTCTTTCCTTTCAGTAGCTCCTAGCACCATTCATTTGTTCTGAGAGGCGCTGGGCATTCAGTCAACCCCAGTTGGCTACTCTTGGCACGGAATGTTATTTGGTTATTTTCCAAGTAACGCCATGTGTTCCTAATACCTGTCGGAGACAAGCTTGTTCCCTCGCCGTTCAACGTCCCAGTCGTTCATTCTGCTTCTAAACAACTAAGAACGGAAACGTGGGACGCAATGTTCTGAATGGGTCATGTTCTACTGCGGTCACACTGACCTATTAACAAGACGAGTCACGCACACTCATGTGTGTTAGCGAACCGGCAGCGTTCCAAATAATAATTTAGAGTTCACCAGCCACGCCTTGTTTAAGAACACGGCTATACTTTTATACACATAAAATCACTTCATGGCGAATCTCCCTCTGAAATATAATAATATAGTGGTCATTCAGAAGTGTTTTTTAAAAGTCTCTAAACTACTATTTCCACTCTGCAGGGTGAGTGATAAGTCGCGATATAACCTGTGCAAGTTAGGATTTTACATCATTAACAATTTCGGAACTTAAAATAATTATTCAGAAAACAATTCATGGGAATCAGCAAACAGAAAATCATCAACTCGGTTATCTTTTTTTTTTTTTTTTTTTTTTTTGCTAGTTGCTTTACGTCGCACCGACACAGATAGGTCTTATGGCGACGATGGGACAGGAAAGGGCTAGGAGTGGGAAGGAAGCGGCCGTGGCCTTAATTAAGGTACAGCCCCAGCATTTGCCTGGTGTGAAAATGGGAAACCATGGAAAACCATTTTCAGGGCTGCCGACAGTGGGGTTCGAACCTACTATCTCCCGAATACTGGATACTGGCCGCACTTAAGCGACTGCAGCTATCGAGCTCGGTAACTCGGTTATCACCCTGGAAGAAAACACCATTACGATGTCATCACATTTTATGTACCTATGATGCTGGCGTACATAAGAATGGGATCTAGATTTGGAAAATAATCACGAAGTGTGTTTCTGGCATTTAAACATCTTGTGTGCAACCATGACCTCTGATTCTAAATTTGTTGGTGTATCATGAAGTGTTACGTGCTACTTAACGGTGTCTAAGGACGAACAAGTCCGGTTCATATTACATGGGTCGAGCCGTGCTAAGCAGCCGTGACCCAGAAACTGGTCAAGACCGCCCCTACGGATTTTCAATGGATGTTTTTCCATTAGTGCCGTCACAGCAAGACCGACTCCAGTCCTCAGACCTTAATACCACTCTCGATCATTCAAACATGGCGAATCGAGTAGCCGGATATGTTGGAAACGTGGCTTTGTTTTGGTTTTTTGTTATCGTATGTAATCGGTGTACTTTCCTGAAAGTTGACGATAAATGTTAGATTTTTTGTTTTTGTTTTGTAGAATATAATTGTGCGAGTGTATTTATATGAGTGAGACTTAGAAACTGTTATCATATGCAGTAATGTGAGCATGTTTTGATCGTGCTGTAAACCAGGTTTAAGTCTAACTATGGCAAAGCCTCTCATACAACTATTATTAAGTTTTCTACGGAATAAAACATTAAGAGAGAAATGGATTAGGAATATACAGCGTGATTATTTTGATGTCGATGATAAAACATTCTTCTCGAATTCCAAACGGTGAACCTATTCGTTTTCCTCGAAAAATATTAATTTAGACAGGATATAATTGATATTCTTATATTCCGTCAGTGTCTGTGTGCTTCAATGCGTCGAAAGATTTAGAAGCAAGTGTATTTTACAATAATCTGTGTTTGCCTACGGAAATGTTTGGCGGGATCTTGGAGTATAACAAAACATATAAGTGTGACAGATGGAGCAATCTGTATACCGTTACAGAGAAGAAATAGTGACTTGGAGGGATTAGCTGGGTTTGTAACGCAGGGTTTTACACTACCAACAACTTCCGATTCATGCTCTGGTTATCTGTTATCAAGCAGACTACACCGAACTGAAGCTCGTCCATGTAGTTAAATATCAATATTGAGAGTCAAAAGAGTTTTATTACTCATGTTCTTTAATGGGTAAAAACCTATTATATCTTTAATGTCTGAACGTTTCAATGCTCGATTACCATCATTCTGTGAAGTGCTGCTATGCCATATATCAACATTATGTTAGCATTAACAGGACCTTATAATGGGTTAACAATCATTTCGGGTGTACTTGCGCTGAGTTGCTAAGGCGGTTAAGTTGCTGGCCTTCTGACCCCAAGTTGGCAGGTCCGATTCTGGCTCAATCCGGTGGTATTTGTAGGTGCTCAAATACGTCAGCTTGGTGTCGGTAGATTTATTGGCACGTAAAAAACTCTTGCTGGACTAAATTCCGGCACTTCGGCGTCTCCGAAATCCGTAAAAAAGTAGTTAGTGGGACGTAAATCCAATAACATTATTATTTCGGGTGTACTTCCCTTCCATTGGGTGCTGAACATAAGAAATTGTCCACCACTTCCAAACTAAGGCAACAAATTATTTTTTATAGTTCTCATGAGACCAAATAAATTGAGGAATTTAGCACCTTAATTTACTTTTAAATATTCAAAATGAAATTAGAAATCACTTTTTAACAGTTTTATCATGTATTTTCATCTATCCAGCGAAGTGAAAGCTAAGAGAAGAAGTTATTTGACTAACTGAAATTTCCAAATAATCAGCTTGTATTTCTCTTTTCTAGTAGAATATATGATTGATTATAGCTTTTCTCTAATTCCAAATGGTGAACCTTTTCGTTTTCCTCGAAAAATATTAGTTTAGATAGGATATAATTGATATTCTGATATTCCGTCAGTGTCTGTGTGGTTCAATGTGTCGAATGATTTGGAAGCAAGTGTATTTTTTTTTTTGCTAGTTGCTTTACGTCGCACCAACACTGATAGGTCTTACGGCGACGACGGGATAGGAAAGGAGTAGGAGTTTGAAGGAAGCGGCCGTGGCCTTAATTAAGGTACAGCCCCAGCATTTGCCTGGTGTGAAAATGGGAAACCACGGAAAACCATCTTCTTGTTTGTTTGTTTGTTTGTTTGTTTGTTTGTTTGTTTGTTTGTTTGTTTGTTTGTTTGTTTG